>NC_136790.1:19450555-19483055 GCF_951216825.1 Electrona antarctica | reverse complement strand
ATTGTAGAAGTGAGGCATTTCATTTAGTTTGACTCAGTTTCACAGATAAATATTGTGAAAATAGCTTGTAGATCAGCTATTTGTAAGCAACCAATACTGATTATAACCATCACATTCTGTAAATGTTATGGTATGCTTACTGTAAATCGCTCTGGATTAAGAGCGTCTGCTAAATGCCTAAATTGTAAATTGTAAAGCAGTGGTTCTCAAAGTGGGGTCCGGCGACCCACAGTGGTCCTTGAAGGGGCTCCAGGGTGGTCCCCAGCCATATGAGTTAATATAGCATCACAAACATGTCAACCACTTTAAACCTTAACCTATTTGTACTATTCAAACTGGCTGTATTTGAAAAACGTTTTCAACACAAATCTTCCTGGCACTACCCTTTCAGAAGGGGATCCACGGTGGCTCCGAGCATGCGCTGCTGCGCGCTCTGGCTCTGTCGGACCTGGTACTGACGCACAGAGAGAGAAAAATAAACCCAGAAGGGAATGTGGGTTCACAAAATCCTTCAAGGACCAGAGGTGGTTACTTTGGTTAGTACAATCCAACACTCTTTCAATCCCTCTTTTCAACCAACACGCTTTTCATGTTTTGAAGACAAATTGCACTTTATGCTTTCATATGAGTCTTTCATATGAGTCACTTTATTCTTTCATTCTTTCAATCTTCAAAGAGGACGTGACGCACTGTAAGTGTGTGCGTGTGTGTGTGCGTGTGTGTGTGCATGTGCGTGCGTGCGTGTGTGCGTGTGTGTGCGCGCGCGTATGCATCTATGCAGTGTTCCCTGCGGATGCCAGGTCCACTGGGAGGATGAGAGAGTGAGTGGATGGAGAGATGTGACGGATGAGTGTAGGATGTAGGGATGAAAGGACGAAAAGGAAACACATCTTTGTGCTCATCGTCTTGATCGGCTCTGACCTCATGTCCTTGCGCGGGTGCGTGCACAGTCGTGTGTGTATACAGTCATGTGTGTGTGGCTGTGCGTGTGTGCGTGTGTGTGTGAGTGTGTATAGTCTGTACACACATGTCTATGTGTGTTTTCCTGTGTGTTGTGCTCCATGGCAGATCTTCCAAACCACAAGAAGGAATTTTCATGGGCTTTACCTCACGGGTAAAACAGCTGGGCATTGTGAAACCCCAGCCTCCCTCTGAGCAGCAGGAATGTCCCACAGGAACTCGCTAGGGAACAGTTGCATGGAAGTGGATGCCCATTTAATTATAGTGACAGTTAACATTACAGAGCTCTCCTTCTCTTCTCTGTTCTTCTCTTCTCTCCTATCCCCTCCTCTCATCTCTCCTCTTCCCTCCCCTCCCTTCCCCTCAGATATTTTCTCTCCTCTCCCTCGCTTCCTCTCATCTCTCTCCTGTCCTCTCCTCTCCCTTCCTCTCCTCTCCCTTTGCTTTTCCCTTTACACATTCCTTTTCCCAAATGTGCTCTTCGCTAATTCTTCTCTTCTTACCTCTCTGTTCTCCCGGTTTCCATTCCTCCTCTCCTCTCCTCTCCTCTCCTCTCCTCTCCTCTCCTCTCCTCTCCTCTCCTCTCCTCTCCTCTCCTCTCCTCTCCTCTCCTCTCCTCTCCTCTCCTCTCCTCTCCTCTCCTCTCGTCCGGATCACAAACAGCTGTTAGAATTATTCTGTGTAAATGCGTTCCACTCTCTGTCTGTTTAGTTACAGTAACATGGAGGAGGAGAGCCTCAGGACATCGCATTAGAAAACCTCCTTTAGGTGATAACATTGGTCTTTTGTCCTCGTTCAGTGTGTGTGTGTGTGTGTGTGTGTGTGTGTGTGCGCGCGTGTGCGTGTGTCTCCAGGGTGACTTCAACGCAATAGATTCAGCAGACTTTGCCAGGAAGGTTTTAACTTGCCAGACCAGGGAGAGCAATCGCCTCTCTCTCTCTCTCTCTCTCTCTCTCTCTCTCTCTCTCTCTCTCTCTCTCTCTCTCTCTCTCTCTCTCTGTCTCATTCTGTCAGTGTCTCTTTACCTCTGTTCCAAAACATTCAGACAAAGACATTAGGGCTTTATCTTGTTTATTTCCCCCTCCACCCTCTTCATCATTATCCTCCTTGGCAGCAGCTCATGGACTCTGGTCCTCGGGTCAATCGGTCATTCCTCTATAGCTCCTCATCCCCTCCCACTGTCAGAGTCACAACGTGAGCCAAGGTAATACTGCTTGGGGCGCGACAAGCCAGAGACCCACGAGAAGTTCAATGGCAGGTCTATATACGCAATACAATCACGGTTGTTCATTTATGTCAGAGAGTGTACAAGTGGAACCAATTGGTTCCACTTGTGCACTCTCTGACTTAACACTGATTTTAGCAAGACAAACTCCAGGCCCTTCATGTGGTTTAGATATACTGTATATAATTATCATGACATTGTCATCCACGCGAGAGACTATATACGTCCTTGGATGGGACGACGTCTCGGGCGCTTTGTCAGAGCGGCTGCTTCTATATAAAGAACGCTTTATATAGAAGCTTGAAGCCTTTTTTCTTTGGCACGTTTGACGGTCAAGGTTTCAGCCTCCAGGAAGAAACCCTAAATACCAAGGCAAGACATCGTTGCACATAACAAACACACCAAGGGGTCTAACGAAGTACTGTTACCTCATCAACACATGGAAAAACTGGAAACAAAAACAAAAATCACAGCACTCCATCTTTGAGGTGCGTTCTGAACATGTTCCGTCCGACTCCGAAGGGAGACATTACTCTTCATAATAGTTCAAATTGCTTCGCTTGCTACTGTGGCTCCAACTTTCTGTCTTTTCACCATCCCACTGTTATGTCTCTCGAGCACGACTGTCGACTGCCAATCGATTCAGACCGGTTGGCATGGCAACTGATCATTTTTTTTCGAACCACTTTTTTATATTTATTATTTTTCTCTCTCTTTCTGTTTGTGTGTACACGTGTGTGTGTTTATCTCCCTCTGTCACATCAGAATAACTGCACAGTAGCTGATGACTAATGGGATGGCATTTAAGGAAATGTATTTATGTATACATAATGATGTTCCAAGTGTTCGGAATTGTCTCCGCATTTGCCTCTCTAAGTGTGTTAATGCATTCAGTACATATTATGCAAATTTGTAATTGTTTTCACCTCTTATCTCCTACCATAGGCTTTTTTTCCCCTTTCTAAACAAAACAAAAACAACATGCGACTGGCACGTCGTAAAAGCTGGCGTGGTAAGCGGACACTCGCGGACCACACCGTGCATTCAGCCTATAGTATACAGTGTTTGTGGCTTCCTTATGCCCCTCCCGCTCCGTATGCATCTGGCCCTCTGTTCCCTCTCTCCCTGGGACTGCGCGGGCTTGATTGATCACTTCATTTGCTCCTGAGGGGTAAAGAGTGCCTGGGTTATTCTCTCCGTGGGGGGAGGCTTTACTCTTCTTCAAAACACCTTGGGGCCTTTCTCAGGCACACACCCTTTTTCTAACAGTGACAAATGATCTAATTTTTGTTCAAAGCATTAGCTTGGATCATTAGGAAAGTGATGCCTTTTGTCACCAGAGAGAGAGAGGGAGGGAGCCTGAATGCACACGTGTGCAGCTGGTTGGTTGGCACACTTTTTCTTTGTTGGGCTAATACCCTGCTGTGCAAATGTGACCGCTTGGCCCAGTTGGCACTGTATTTAGGGGGTACTACTGTATGATTGATGGCCAACCAACCTGTGTGCCATTATATTTTGAGTGATGATGATGACGATGATGCACTTTATTGGTGCGTGTTTCCATAGGAAAGGAACTGTGAGGTTTTTGTGGCGTCGGCGTTGTCTGTTACTGATGTAGTGAAATGTACATGAATGAATGTTCTGAGAGTCCACTGGGGACTTCTTAAACCTGTAAGGTAGTTTTGTGCACGTGCGTGTGTCTGTGTCTATTTGTATGTTTCTCAGGGTGCGTGCGTGTGTGCATGTGTTTGTGTGTGCTGCATCTGCCAAAACCAAGACAATCTTGGGTTTTGGTTGTCATGCAGGTGTGGACAGGAGACTCCTCTCTCTCTCGGTTCATGCGGTATATGGTCGCCCCGGCCGCCAGGAATCCGTCAGGATTTACGGCCGTGAATCCTAAGAGCCAGCAGGCCCACACTATCCTCATAACAGTAGGTGTATACAGTCAGTGTAAAGCGAGAATCTGATCGGGTTCTGCACCGGCACATCACCGTCGCCAAAACCTCACGCCAAGCGTGTTGTTGATGGATGGTTCTGGCCTGTTCTCACTCGCTCCCTTGCCATTTCCCTTCCTGTATTTATTGGACGTGGGGCATGCGAGTCGTGAGGAGAACTGCACCGTACTTGAGGAAGCCAGACGCTTCGGAAGGCTATGGTTAGTTTAAGGCCTAGGTGTCCAGAGACCTATTTAAGAGGTCACGGTCAACTTATATATTTTTTTAAAGTTATCCAGCACTCAGTGCCGGTACATAACTCAGGCTGGTAGTCCACTTTAACGCAGTGGGGCAGCATGTGGAAAGCAGTCTGACAGATGTTTTCGTGGCCTGCGTTCCGTGGGGATTCGTTGCCGGGAAGATGGACTGGCTCCTGCATACGGATGAATGTGGGATCATTCTAATCCGTTCATACATTGTGGTTTAAGTGGCTGCTGCAAGGATAATTCATCTCAGGTCGCATGGCCCTTTCTTTTTTTATTTATTTATTATCATTTGTACTATCTGTGCTCCCAGACTAAAATGTAGTTGTTAATTAATGAGCACAATGAAATGTAGGTTGTTTAAATTAAAAGAATAGGCCTACTCCCTTTTTTCAGCCTTATCTCCATCTCTAGCAGAATTCTGGGTATTACAGAAATTAGACAGCAACGCTCCGCGTTCAGAATGGGACAGCTGTTGGTAGGTAGGAGATGAGGGGTTAATCGTGCGTGTGTGTGGGTGTGCCTGCCTGTGTGCGTGCGTGCGTGCGTGCGTGCGTGCGTGCGTGCGTGCGTGCGTGCGTGCGTCACTCTCTATGTGCGTACACTACACATAGAGAGAAAGAGCGTCATCACTGTACAAACCTGACAGCCATCTGCAGAGTCAGACATGGTTCTCTGTTTCACCTCAGCTCAAGCCTGTCATCTCTGACTCTCTCTCTCTCTCTCTCTCTCTCTCTCTCTCTCTCTCTCTCTCTCTCTCTCTCTCTGTCTCTCTCTCTCTCTGTCTCTCCATCCTTCACTCTCTCATCTCTCAGAGACTAAAGCAGACCTTTTCAATTAGGTATTGTTCTCTCCTCAGGCTGCCACGCTGCTAGACCCCCCCCCCCCCCTCCCCCAACACACACACACACACACACACACACACACACACACACACACACACACACACACACACCAGCTCTTTCCCACCATCGCCAGGTAAGCGGGAAGCGATGAGTAAACCGCTCATGCCATGGCACTTCATATACATGCTGGTTTAATATCTGTCCTGATTGGCTGACAGGAGTTGTTGCTGGCGGGGAGTCAAGTGTTCTTCTTTTGGATTGGTTCTTGGACACATTGCTCTGGGTGGTTGCGTGCTGGGTTGGTGTAAACTATAGCTGCTTTTGGACACATTGCTCTGGGTGGTTGCGTGCTGGGTTGGTGTAAACTATAGCTGCTTTTGGACACATTGCTCTGGGTGGTTGCGTGCTGGGTTGGTGTAAACTATAGCTGCTTTTGGACACATTGCTCTGGGTGGTTGCGTGCTGGGTTGGTGTAAACTATAGCTGCTTTTGGACACATTGCTCTGGGTGGTTGCGTGCTGGGTTGGTGTAAACTATAGCTGCTTTTGGACACATTGCTCTGGGTGGTTGCGTGCTGGGTTGGTGTACACTATAGCTGCTTTTGGACACATTGCTCTAGTCTGGGTGGTTGCGTGCTGGGTTGGTGTAAACTATAGCTGCTTTTGGACACATTGCTCTAGTCTGGCTGGTTGCGTGCTGGGTTGGTGTAAACTATAGCTGCTTTTGGACACATTTCTCTGGGTGGTTGCGTGCTGGGTTGGTGTAAACTATAGCTGCTTTTGGACACATTGCTCTGGGTGGTTGCGTGCTGGGTTGGTGTAAACTATAGCTGCTTTTGGACACATTGCTCTGGGTGGTTGCGTGCTGGGTTGGTGTAAACTAGCTGCTTTTGGACACATTGCTCTGGGTGGTTGCGTGCTGGGTTGGTGTAAACTATAGCTGCTTTTGGACACATTGCTCTGGGTGGTTGCGTGCTGGGTTGGTGTAAACTATAGCTGCTTTTGGACACATTGCTCTGGGTGGTTGCGTGCTGGGTTGGTGTAAACTAGCTGCTTTTGGACACATTGCTCTGGGTGGTTGCGTGCTGGGTTGGTGTAAACTAGCTGCTTTTGGACACATTGCTCTGGGTGGTTGCGTGCGTGCCAGTGATCAGCTGGTTTTCATTACCTCATTAAGACCCAGGCCGATTCTATATTAATGTCTTCTAAATCCTAACCTTTTTTTTCTGAAAAACCTGTTTTTATAGTTGGTTTTCTGTCCGTTTTATGTTATGAGCACATTTGCCCCTAGACTTATTGGGCCGTAACATATAATTGGCCATAAAAATGGCATATCGGTATCGGATTGGACTCAAAATAATCCAGATTATTTAATTGGTTTTCACCAGCAAAAATAAAATAAAATAAAAAATGTAAAAATGAATCAATGAGTTCAATCGGTATCAGCAGATATGACCATGCAAATAATCGGAGATCGGATATCTGTCATAATTTCATAATCGTGCACCCCTAACATGGGGTATCTCTGGATGGTTGCGTGCCAGTGGTGATCAGTTAGTTGTCTTTATGGACGCCGGTGTCGACTTATCCTGACAGACATCATGTGGTGTTTGTGTTTGGGGAGCATGCATGCGTTGCGTGGCATTGCACCCTGACTGCGCGCACTATGTAGAGTGCAACAAGTGTTTTGAGCAGTTGGCGTTTAACGCGAACGAACGTGCACGCCATAATGCACGTGGCACTTGCGCAAATTTATGTCTGAACTCGTGACAAGTGGAGTTGGAGCCTTCCCTTCCCCTGGGGGGGGGGGGGTCTTTGTTAGACTGCCAACAGGGCTGTCAGGAGTGGATAACTGTAGTGTGTTAGTAGACAAGAAATGGATAGGGAGAGAGAGGTGTGTGCGTGCGTGCGTGCGTGCGTGCGTGCGTGCGTGCGTGCGTGCGTGCGTGCGTGCGTGCGTGCGTGCGTGCGTGCTACTGTACATTGTGAGGACACTTGTCCTGGTCACCACCAGGAAAGAAGTCATAAAATCGTAGGAAGTGGGTTACTACATGGGGGTACAGTGAAAAGGGTGAAGAAAGAGGGAATTCAGGCACATTGCACAATAAAGTCCTCAGTCTTATACAGTAGTTCAGTTTTTACGGCATGACTCTGTCTGTAGGAGGTCAGCCGTCCGTATAGAAGTGGGTCTGAGTGTGAGTCTGTCTGTCTGTCTGTCTGTCTGTCTGTCTGTCTGTCTGGGAGCTAATCTTACGAACCACTGGAGCGACCGGTGGTTAAACTGGCACAATATATAACCTTAAGGATTAGATTTGAATTGAAATTTCAATATGGTCTCAGATCTGAGCCAAGTCTCATGAGGAGACGCGTCTGAACGGATGATATATCTTCTCAGTTGGGCGGAAACCTCATATGTCCACAAAACATTCACTTTTCAGGATTCAAATTCAAAAGTATAAGCAGATCTACAAGCTCAAAATGTGTTGCTTCGCGCCGGATCTGCTACTTTTGATGCTTTTGTGTGTGACGCTGTAGTACGATCAATTTTTAAACAATTAGAAAACCTGTATCATATAAGAGTGGAGTGGAGGCCAGTTGAGTTGAGAGACAGACAGACATGCAGTGGGTGCCCCGTCATGTCAGCTGTTGTGATTTAAGCGGGCTGACAGCACACAAATCAACCCCACATCTCACAGCTGTGCGACATGCCTTTGCTTTTATTTTTAACCTGGACACTTTATTTTTGGCAGAGAGGGGCCCGGCCCTGCAGGAGCCCATCTATTGTCTCGCAATAATCGGTGTGTGTCGAAAGAAGGGGGTTTTCTGTGTGTGTGTGTGTGTGTGTGTGTGTGTGTGTGTGTGTGTGTGTGTGTGTGTGTGTGTGTGTGTGTGTGTGTGTGTGTGTGTGTGTGTGTGTGTGTGTGTGTGTGTGTGTGTGTGTGTGTGTGTGTGTGTGTGTGTGTGTGTGTGTGTGTGTGTGTGTGTGTGTGTGTGTGTAAAAGGGGCCTGCAACGTGTATCCAGTGGTGTAACGAAAGTACACTTACTCAAGTACAATTTTGAAGTATTTTCAGAACTTTTACTTCTAGTCCACTACATCTCAAAGGCAAATACTGTACTATTACTCTACACTACATTACCTATACCTAAATGGAAACCAGACCGCAAGGACTTTTTTCAGTGACATCCTTTCAAACTAAAAGCTATATCTTGCACCCTTACCCATTTTCCCTAAACTTATTTGCCATTTTTTTAATATTTTGAATAACATAACTTAAAATGGTTCAAATAGCCGATCTCCAAGCTCACAACGTGTCGATGTAGATCGGCTAGTTGAACTATTTTAAAATGTTTTTCAAGTTCGTGAAACATGGCAATGAGAAAGTTTAGGGGTAAAGGGTACAACGTGCCCAAGATAGGGCCATAAGTGTTTGACTGTACTCTGTACTGTTTACATTTATGACTAATAAAGTATTCAACCACATGCTGCATGATGAGTACTTTCTACTTTTGGTACTTTAAGTACATTTTGATACCAATACTTTTGTACTTTTACTCAACTAAATCTTTACTTGTTACACACTATTTCTACATTGCAGTATCGATACTTTTACTTGAGTAAAAAAAGTACCTTTTCCACCAGTGCGTGTATCCGAACCAGCATGTTGCCCAGACGTCTCTCTCTGTCTCTCTGTTCTGTGTTTATTTTAGCAGGGAATAAAAGCAGACAGGAAAAGGAGACAGGCCTTAATCCCCTCCTTGGCGCGCGTGTTGTGCTTCAAATCACGTCAGCCGGTGACAGACTACAGAACGGTTTTATATATTATCTACAGCGAGATCCAGTGCAGCGGCTCAGCAGCCTTTATTGACCGTGTGAGAGTGTCCATAAATTCGCCCAGAGTGCATTCCACACAGACACGGCTGGCTCCGTTTATTATGGTACCGCCTTCGTGTGAGAGGCTGGTATTATAGGCTGCCCAGTGGTGGAGGAAAAAGTATTAGTAAAAGTATCAATGCCACAATGTGTAGTATAGCCTATTAAATACTCTGTTGCGAGTAAAAGTCCTGAATTCAACATGCACTTCAACATGTTTTGTACAAATACAAAAGTTTTGGCATCAAAATATACTAACTAGCAAAAGTCAAAAGTACTGATTACATTTAATGGCAGATCTACAAGCTCAGAAGAAGTAAGATCTCCAAAGCTACTATAAGTTTTCAAATAATTGTAGTGGAGTAAAAGTACAGTATCTGCCTCTGAGATGTAGTGCAGTGAAGTATAATGTATTGACAGTTGGAAACATTCCAGTAAAGTAAAACAAATACCTCAGCAGTATACTTAACCCATTCTGGGCCGGGAACCCCTTTTGGTGTTAGCATTATGTTATGCTTTAGCTATTGAAAAATAGCAGATCTAAAAGCTCGTAGCGCGCCACCGAGTGGCGCGCTACGAGCTTGTAGGTCTGCTATTTTTGAAAAATCGAAGAACGACTGACATAAACATAGCTTTTTCAGAAAACTGTCAGGATGTAGAAGACATTTTTAGAATCTGATCTCAGGTCAAAATGGGTTAAGTACAGTACTGAGTACTTGAGTAAATATAATTATAGTTACTTTCCACCGATGGCTGGTACAAGGCTATGGCCTCACTCAGACCTTTACTGCATTGCTGTATGCTTGTTGGATGAATGTTGTGTAGTGTCATGGCCGCCCCAATGCATTTCCAATGGGAGTCACATGGTTTGACCTTAATGTGATGTGTGATGTAAATAGGTTATAAGTACAGCAGAGATTAAAATAGGGTGTTTTGCATCCCAAAACCCAGTTTATAGTTAAGGGACGCAATAAAACAACGACCTCTGCATCCACGGGATGCACTACTGTACTACTGTTACTGTACTGTTTTTATTCTAGTTTATTCTGCTAGCTTTAGTTATAATAATCATTTCTTCTTCTGTTTTCTACATGAATATAACCACATTATAACCATATAAAATGAAATGGGAGTTAAATGCTGCAATTTGTAAAATAAATGGCAAAATATGACTCCTAACGTTGTTGAAGTGGGACTCATAAAATGTCCCTGGGACTCATCTAAAAGACCATCCCTGCATCCCAGGACTCATTACATTGAAAACCTATTTACATCACTGGTACAGTACTGACTACTTGAGTAAATATAATTATAATTACTTTCCACCGATGGCTGGTATAAGGCTATGAGAGAGAGAGGGGGAGAGGGAGGAGGGAGAGGGAGGGGGGGGGGGGGGGGGGAGAGGGAGAGGGACGGGGGGGGGGGGGAGAGGGAGGGAGAGGTTATCAGTGCTCACAACAGGGCTGGTCTGTGGCCACGTCCTGTACATGCATTGCTTATCTCTTCCTGTCACCTTTGGCAGTGCAGTAAATGTGGCCCTCATTATGGGTCCGTTTGGTTCCGTTCTCTTACACTCTTATGAAACACTGAAGTCTTTGCTGTGTAGTGTTTTTTTACTTTCTAGACCTGGGCTGAGCCGCACGCCACGCTATGGGCTGCGGGGAGGATATTTGATAATATTGAAATGTGGTGATATTTCTGTAATGTTATGTCTCAATATTTGGCAAACCAAAATATTGTAATATATGTTCCATGAAACTGAATACGTTTTCAAGGGTGGTGGAATATCGTCTCTGTCGGGAGGAAAACCTCATATTTTATGTCTAAAAATCGAGAAGCTCAGATCTCGAGTGTGTAGATCTGCTATTTCTGATGCTTTTGTGTGACACTCTACTGTAGTATGATAATTTACAAAGAATAAAATAAAGACAAAATGTTTAAACACGGAGATGAGAGGTTTCTGTCCCGACAGCGACGATGTAATATGTCACTGGCTCATAGGGAAAATATTTCTTCAATGGAGCAAGACTAGATTAAAAAACATAATTTAGTTACCACAGAGAAGGAGTGCATAAACGATGTCCCCCCCCCCCCCTCCCCCCTTTGGTGACGTCACTTCCTTTGAGATCTCGAGCCAAACATCAGTCACTGTCAAAGGGATGGAGGAAGGAAAGAATTTGTGGAGCTCCCAGGAGGAGAGGAAAACAAACGTTAAGAAATGGATTGATGGATGAGGCTCAAGGAGAGCCTCTTTAGATACTGGCCGGGCAGTGAGTGGACCCATTGATTGGGGGGAGTGGGTCACTTGTCTTGTTTTTATTTTTGGCCACTGTCCCTCCCTGCTCCTCTCTATTGACAGCGGTGGACAAAGTAACTATTTACAGTATTCAAAAGTTTAAATAATCATACTAATACAAAATGGCATGTTCTTGTTAATATCACTGCATTGCTGTATTATTGAACTTAAAAGATATTTCCCAAAAGATTAAAACATAGCAAAAATCTAAGGCACAAATAGTGATGATTTCACTAACTGTGGTTAATTAAGGGTCTCTTCTGAGAAATGTAGTGGAGTCAAAATGACAATATTTCAATTTGGAATGTACAGTATCGGAGTGAAAGTCACGAGCTTGCAAAAAGGCAACTCCAAAATGTTAATGTATTTAGTTACTGTCCACCTTCCCCACCCACTCCGACTATAATGTATTTAGTTACTGTCCACCTTCCCCACCCACTCCGACTATACTTAATGTATTTAGTTACTGTCCACCTTCCCCACCCACTCCGACTATACTTAATGTATTTAGTTACTGTCCACCTTCCCCACCCACTCCGACTATACTTAATGTATTTAGTTACTGTCCACCTTCCCCACCCACTCCGACTATACTTAATGTATTTAGTTACTGTCCACCTTCCCCACCCACTAATGTTAATGTATTTAGTTACTGTCCACCTTCCCCACCCACTAATGTTAATGTATTTAGTTACTGTCCACCTTCCCCACCCACTAATGTTAATGTATTTAGTTACTGTCCACCTTCCCCACCCACTAATGTTAATGTATTTAGTTACTGTCCACCTTCCCCACCCACTAATGTTAATGTATTTAGTTACTGTCCACCTTCCCCACCCACTAATGTTAATGTATTTAGTTACTGTCCACCTTCCCCACCCACTAATGTTAATGTATTTAGTTACTGTCCACCTTCCCCACCCACTAATGTTAATGTATTTAGTTACTGTCCACCTTCCCCACCCACTCCGACTATACTGTCCACCTTCCCCACCCACTAATGTTAATGTATTTAGTTACTGTCCACCTTCCCCACCCACTAATGTTAATGTATTTAGTTACTGTCCACCTTCCCCACCCACTAATGTTAATGTATTTAGTTACTGTCCACCTTCCCCACCCACTAATGTTAATGTATTTAGTTACTGTCCACCTTCCCCACCCACTAATGTTAATGTATTTAGTTACTGTCCACCTTCCCCACCCACTAATGTTAATGTATTTAGTTACTGTCCACCTTCCCCACCCACTCCGACTATACTGTCCACCTTCCCCACCCACTCCGACTATACTTGCCAAATCTATTTCCTGCTCCTACGCAGGAAATAACTGAAAAGCTGATTGATGCGTAAGGGTCCGGCTCGTCAACTTAGAGCTGCCCCCGTTTGATCAATACCATTGATTTTAATCGCTAATTATGTTTCAACGTCCGAGTCTCTCTCACCTAATGACCAATAATTGCGCCACTCACACCCCTTCTGTTTGACTCACCGCCGGTGCATGATAATCCTGCTGCGTTTTTATTATCTCAAGCAGCACAGACTGTAAGGGTCATCCCGTCTTTACGACAGCAGTTTTAACGAGCTCTAATAGTCTCTAAGCTCACGTGAAGCAGATGACTTGCTTGTGGGGGGGGGGGGGTGATGTCATAGTTCCGACTACAGGCCCATCATGTGGTTGCTAATGCTAACGCTAAATACTAAACCTCGTTCAGCCCCCTGAAGTCAGCTGCATGCATGCCCTTTAAAGGGCTTCTCAATTACAGGAACAGACAACCGGCAGCATTGAGATAATTCAGAGTAAACGCGTCCCATTCTGACCTGAGATCAGATTCTAAAAATGTCTTCTACATCCTGACAGTTTTCTGAAAAAGCTATGTTTCTATGTCAGTTGTTCTTCGATTTTTCAAAAATAGCAGACCTACAAGCTCGTAGCGCGCCACTCGGTGGCGCGCTATGAGCTTGTAGATCTGCTATTTTTCAATAGCTAAAGCATAACATAATGCTAACACCAAAAGGGGTTCCCGCCCAAAATGGGTTAAGTATTTTGTATGTTGATCTGATTGGCCCATCATCGTGTGTCGGAAGCACTGTGCATTTATGTAGGCCTGTAGATGCATAAGTATGTTCGTAAAAGTATTCCATGTAATGTTGTCGCTGTCTGTCAGGTGGAAACCGTGTTACCGTGCATGTCCAAAACTGTTACTTTGTTAAAATGGAAAACATGAAGGTGTGTTCCAGTAGATCCAATATGATTATTAGGTAACAAGCTCTTGTTAATATTTTTTTATTCATTCAATGTTTATAACCCGGCCCCATAACTGTGTGTGTGACCATGATGAAATAGGGCATTCATTTACAAGAAGAAGAAGAAAACAGCTCTGCCCAACAGTGTGCGTACTGTATAGTATAGGTCAGGACACAAATCCTCAGTGTTCAGGACTTAACAGGGTCCATTTGGTACCCTTCATACACTCTCAGAGTGAAACTAACACGGGTTACAACTAAGGGGAAGGCAGGAAGAGCGAGCCGGCAGAAAACGGGCCCGGCGGCCAGCCACTCAGCGGCCCGTGATAAGACAGGCCTCAGGGAGACTGCTGCACTCAGGGCCTGTCTGTCAAACACAAGAGCCTGCTTCCCCCGCTCTGCGCTCCAGAGTGAAGGGTATGATTAGGAAGGAAGGGATTGGGGGGGGAGAGTGTCCCAAGAGACGGATACATACAGTATTGTTGGTGTCGGGGCAGAAACCTCTTTATCTCCATATTCTCACTTTTTATGTGTTAACTTTTTCCGCCTACTTGATCATACTACAGCGACACACAAAAGCATCAAGAGTAGCAGATCATTTGAATCCTGAAAAGTAGCAAAGCTCTGTCATGTGGGTTTTCTTTTGACACTTGGAAAATGTGTTTTCTGAAAAAATATCAGTGGTGATCAAAACTCCCAAAAATATTTGGCCGCCGACCACATCTCAAAATACTTTGTTCCAGGTTCCAAAGATTTGAGTTAAAAATGTTTGTTCAAGGTTTTTCAAAAATAGCAGATCTACAAGCTCATAGAGAGGCACAAACTTCAAGGGGGTCCCCAGCAAATATGCAGTTGCTACAGCATCAAAGTCATTTTAAACACTTTATCCATTCTTATGTTGGCTAATTGGCGATTAGAAAATTGGCAGATCTACAAGCTCACAGCACGTCACCTCGTGCCACGATGCAAGCTTGTACATGATATGATATGATATGATATGATATAGTACTTTATTGTCAGTTCACACTGAAATTTGTCTTGCGACACAGCAGCCAAGTATGCAGAACACATATACATACACACATTTGACATAACACAAAGAACAAGACAATTTACATACATAAAGACATGAAGACAAGAGCAATATCCACCGCTTAGATTATCCTGTGGCTACTACGACTCCTGATTAAGCCTCAAGGTCGACTGGTGGACAAAGGACCTCTTTAGTCTGACCTTATTGTATGCTGGTACACCATATCTCCTTCCTGAAGGTAGCAACCTATATTCTCCATACAACACATGCTTAGTATTAGAGGTGATATTCCTTGCTAACCTTAGGATGCTGTTATCATACGTGGATGTATAAAGTTTCTGAAGTTGTTGTCCAACAATCTTTGAACAAATGTTCAGTTGTTGCAGCAACATCTGCTATTATTGGGAAGTTTTGAAATACCGGTATTTCGAAAATGTTTGGAAATTAATTAATCTTAATATTCTCTTCTGGGGCACTTCTATAGCACAAAACCTTTTCAGATGGCGGTCCGTGGCCGAATTCACCTCAATGTGGGGGTCCTTGACATGAAAAAGGGTTGAGAAGAAGAACCAATATGACAGAGAGGATGCTGGATAAAGAGAAATGTGGGCGGAAATGATGGGTTGCCGGGAAGAGGAGTCTAAACGAAAATGAACGCGGATGACACTAAACGGTTTGGTAAAAGAGAGGAAGAGAGAGAGAGAGAGACGGTGGAAATGAAACCGGGAGGAGGCAGAGATGTCCTTCTGGTTGAGTGGCGGACGAAACCCTTAACGACGTACATCAAGCCCACAGCCCGTCAAAACGCTGTCAGAAACCTAACCAGAGAGGCATTCCTCTTAACCCTGCCTTCTCGCCACAGTCCTATAGCCACTCATCTCATTTTCCCACTGCTTACTGCCTTAAAAAAAAAAGTCTTTATTAGGTTACATAAATTTAAACGCATTACCATAAAAATCGCATGGAAATCACGTCAATGTCAAGTTTACGACCCCCCCGATGAAACAATAGCGCTGTTTTTTTGGGGGGGGGGGGGGTGGATGTGTGTGTGTGGAGGGGGGCTTTTTTGGTGCTTCAGTAGAAGAGCCATTTTGTAAACATGTGTTTTGAGGGACGTGGGGGTCGGGGGGGGTTAGGGATTGCGTCATGGCGAGGTGGCCGAGTGACAAATGGAAGAACTTTCTATCTCTCCTCGTTCAACTTTTCTTTCTGCTGACGAGGGAGGAAATTAAACGTTTTTTCCCCTCTCTCCTTTATGTTGCCTGCTGTTATCCCAATGTCTATGCTTCAGCGGATGTTTCACTGCAGTCTGAGTCATTTCTGGACATGATGATACACCACGCACGCACGCGCACACACATAACACATATACTCACACATAAGACATTCAGACATCCATCTAGATTCAACCCCTGACCTCTCTCTCTCTCTCTCTCTCTCTCTCTCTCTCTCTCTCTCTCTCTCTGTTTTTACTTGTCTCTCTCCCGCACGGCCCAATCAGCCGTCATCAGAGAGAAGGCCCAGATGTCGTTGGTTTCTCCTCGACAGTGTTGTGAAAGTGGGGGCTTGAGGAGCGCTATAAGCACTTCCTCCTCTCCTCCGCCTCGCTCTTTATTGGACACCAGATGATGGATAGGAGTTTCATAGGACAGGAAGAGAGAGAGAGAGAGAGAGAGAGATATTTGACGGCCAGGGTTCATTAGAAGATGAGACCCACAGCTGAGCACCAAGCCTTTAGCCACATGCTAATTGGGTTTAGCCGCTGCTACACTGCCCCTCCCCCACTCTTTTCCCATTTGTCTGTTGCATTTATTGTGTGTTGCCATGTCTGCTTATTATTACTTTTTGCTTGTTTTTATGTAAATTTGGTTTAAAATATTGGTGGTCACGTTTTTTTTTTGGGTGGGGGCTTGTATATCGTTGCTGTCAGGCAGAAACCTCTTCTCTCCATATTTTAATTATTGTGTGCGTGTGCGTGTGTGTGTGTGTGCGTGTGCGTGCGTGCGTGCGTGCGTGCGTGCGTGCGTGCGTGCGTGCGTGTGCTCTCTCATGTGGCCTAGTCGCTTCTTTTGGACTTGTTTTCATAGATCTGGTCGCTTGTTTCTCTCGCAAAATGCATCCCCTCCTCCCCATTTTGTTTCCGTCATGTTTGGTGCTCGGGGGGACAGAGTGTGAAGCCTCCACATGCGCCACACATCTGACTACATGGAAAAGTTCTGGAGTGGAAACAAGTTTAGTGATGGAAATGTCTATGATTGTGATCCATCTGGTGCTGCTACACCTAACAAAAGGAAGTATTTTAGCTTGATAGCTAGCAGAGGAAGTGCAAAGGCCCCGCGGTTCATAAAAGTCTATGTATAGGACAAAAACACACTTAATGTGTTTTCCACAGTCGGACTTGATAGCAGTTCTGTTTTCACCCCATTCCTTTGACACATTATTATCTTGTATATCTCCGGATTTCAACTTTTAATGTTGTTTTTGTTGTAAATGAATCATGCAAGAGTGTCGCACGTACAGAAGTAGTGAAAATATCAGATCCAAATGCTTGTAGATCTGCTTGTCACTATTTTAAGTAAGGAGTAGCTTCAGTGTGCTTGGTTACTGTCTGTTTGTTGTTGATTATCGGTTGACCAACCATGTGATCCCTGAAGAGTCTCCCTCTAACTAAGGGTGGTGAGTAATGTTTCAGTTGAGTCACATGCGCGCAGAACAAGATGACACCATGCAGGCAATATCACACCACAAGCTCTGAAGTGTATTACACACAGTAGGACTTTCACGCCCAGTGATTTTTACTAGTTGACTAATTTGACCCGTTGGTAGTCGGCTAGTCGTTTATCATGTATCACAAATATATATATTTTAGCAAGATATCAAGCCAACTATAACCTGTTTGAGATTAGTTTGATATCTTGTGGGCCTACTATTTGAACTATTTGACTAGTACCAACAAGGTCGACTATTGGTTCTACTAGTCGATTAGTAGGTGAAAGCCCTATTACACGCATTGAGAATATTATATAGTATTGGACACATGACGTGGCCAGCTAGGAGATATGAGACAATTTAGGACGAGCAGATTGAATATAGGAATAGAACATGCATCTCGTATCATTGAGCACAGGCATCAGTCTATCAGATGAAGTAGTTGATGGTCATCGATTCGTATCAAGGGTATCAATTATGCTTACGCAGATGAGTGAGTGATTCACCACATGTATGTACTGTACTCGGTGTATGTATGTACTGTATTGGGTATGTATGTACTGTACTGGGTCAAGCAGATGGAGCTCATAATTCATAACACTGTCCACCACTGTTAGTTAACCCATTTAGACCTGAGGCCGATTCTAAAAAAAATATCTTCTAAATCCAATTTATTCCCTGAAAAACCTATGTTTCTATGTCAGTGGTGCTCAACCTTTTTCATGTCAAGGACCCCCAGAATTATCTCTATTTGGCCGCGGACCCCCATCTAAAAATATGTTGTTCCAGGGACCCCCCCCCCCAGAAGCAAAGAAAGAATATATTTAAACATTTGTGCCACAGTTTGCAGCCAGTTTGTTGTTGTTCACGACTTCTCAAAAATAGCAGATCTACGAGCTACGCGCTACGAGCTTGTAGATCTGCTATTTTTCAACAGCTAAAGTATAACACAATGCTTAAAAACACCAAAAGGCGTTCCCTGGCCTGCAGTAAGGAGTTGCGGTGTCCATGAGGAGCATGGCTGCGGCGCTGAGTGACCCTGGCTGGCCGACGGGTCCGGCAGGGTCATGTGTTAATGTTCCGGTGTCATATGTCATGTGCTCGGGTCACCCTGAGCTGGTCCCTGCAGAGGCCACGGTCCCAGAGGCACGGCTGCTGTGTGTGGCCCAGAGTGGAAAGCAATGTTGACTATATCACTGTCGGGTCGATCCACGTCACGGATAAGCAATAGCACGGTCGATGACAGGCCCGTAACATCTTGTAAAAGAGCTCTCTCTGTGACTATCTTTTTTGAGTGGTGCAACAAACCACTCCAAGGAACAGCAATGTCCCTATGTCCCAACCTATGTCCTAACGTGACTATGTCCGTTTAGAGTACCAGTAGGGGCAAAAGTGGCGCTGTTGTGCCAGAAACAGAGAGAGAGAGATAGTGTTGCTCTGTTGCCTGGTAATGAGAGAGAGAGAGAGAGAGAGAGAGGGGAGTTGCACCACTCAGTTCACACAGGTGTGATTTGTTTTGTTTTTGTTTTGTTTTTGGCTTTTCTGTCTTTATTGATAGTATCAAGTGAAGATGGACAGGAAAGAGGGCGAGAGAAGGGGAGAGACACACAGCAAAGGTCGTCATGAACGGGACTCGAACACGCAACGCGCTGTCAGGCCAGAGCCTATATGGGGCATGCGGCTGGACCACTTGGCCAGCAGCGGGCGCCATGACTATCACGGTTCGGTTTTTGTTTTTGCTTCTGTCCATTGTCGGTCAAAGAAAGGACAGGTCTAGACTTGCTAAACCGGAGCTGAGTTGGCGTTTGTAACTGGACAGTTTTTTTCCCCCCTTTTGCACCACATCTCGTCGCCAAAAAATAGCCAATCTACAAGCTCACAACGCCCCACAACAACTTTACGCGTCGGGAGCCCGATGTTCCCCCAAGAATATGGACGCAGGGGTTCAAGTTGTTTCGACTAGAGTTCACCCACTTTGAGATGGCATGTTTGACTTTTTTTCTTAACAGAATGTCAGGCATCTATTTACCACAGCACTTAAAAATAAAATAAAGCTCGCCATGGCACCAGATTTAGGGGTCATTATATGCCATGGGTATTTCAGCTGCCATTTGTCCTTGCCTGCTGTGTTGCCTGGGAACGTCTCGCTCCCCCTCTGTCTCCATAGCGACTGTCTGCATGCGGAGACCAAGTCAAACTTGTCCTCGGCGACTCCTTTTATCTCTCATTTATAATGTCAAGCAGCCATAAATACAAGACTTCAGGGAGCACTTATGGTAATGCATCCAGTTTGTTGTTGGATAAACCAGCGCTTTAATTGGGGGCTGAATGCCATCCATATGGCATGCCAGGTACCAGGGCCTGGTGCTCGTTGTGGGAAGCCGATACGCCCATAAGGGGGTCTCCGGAGTTAAATTGACACGCAGGAGTTTTGTATAGTGGCACACGGAGGATTAGGATAAGTATACAGTTTCGACCGGGAGCAAAGCTCTGGGCTTCTTTTAGGAGCCGCCCGCTGGCCCCCCACCAGTCTCCTTTTTAAGAGCCACCAGGTATACCAGTAATATGTCCCTAAGGTATAAGCCCACTACTCTTCAGTCTTTACACCCATGCACGCACGCACGCACGCACGCACGCACGCACGCACGCACGCACGCACGCACGCACGGCATGCACGTACGTGTAGCAGTGGCTCAGAGCCTCTGCCCGAGGGCCTCAAAAGTCTAATATCTCCCCCGGTCCTTATAGGGATATCCCTTTGGTCTAGTGGTTAAGATATTGGACATTCACACGGGAGACCCAAGTTCGAATCCCAGGCGTTACACACATACAGAGGTTTGTATTACTTGCGAGGACCTTGATTGTATTTGTTGTTTTACCGTGAAACAAGCATTTCTCTCATGAGAACCATGATCCTCACCTCACTGTGTCTGTTTCTCACATTCTGCTATACTTAAGTTGTGAGGACATTTGGCCCTCGCAAATATAGTGACACAAGTGCACACACACACACGCGCACACACACACACACACACACACACACACACACACACACACACACACACACACACACACACACACACACACACACACACACACACACACACACAGAGTGCATGGGCCAGTGCTTCTTCTCCGGATCTCCCATTTGGCAGTGAGAGCAGGTGAGGCGCTGGCAGGGCCACCAGGCACCCGGTGGCACACACGGAGGGCACAGGATACGGTAAAGTGGTGCAGATGGCACGGTGCAGCCTACCACTTAAGAGGAAGAGGAGGAGGAGGAGGGGGGGGGGGTAAAGGGACTGGAAAATGAACTGTATGGCAACGTACGCGAAAAAAGCAGATTTTTCTTCTCCGTTTTTTTAATAAGAAGATGATGGAGAAAAGATGGAAGGGTGTTCGCTATATGGAAGCAGCTAGGAGGCTGCAGGTGCATGGTGGGTCAGGAACTGGAGTGATCTGGTAGGATTGTCGGAAGTTGATTAAAAAACGAGAAAAAAGGAAGGCGGGGGAGAGAGCATAAGCCTCACAGAAAGGATGTATAGCGCAAAGGGACAGCGGAGATCATAAGGAGTCAGAGCTCAGAATGAGGTCCAGAAAGTATCGGGGGAGTGGGAAATTGAGCGGAGACGGAGACGGAGAAGTGGGGGGGGGGGGGGGGGGGTGGAGGGCTGTGGCTTTGGGGTAGAAGGAGAAGCGAGACAGAGAGAAGAAGACGTGTTCAGGGGGAGACAAGGTTAAAAGGGGAAGCCGGGTGCTGAGGCAGGGAGAGAGAGAGGGGGAGATAGAGAGACAGATAGAAGAGATGTCCCGCTGTTAAGTAGCAGAAGAGTCAGGCAATAAGGCAAGGTTAGAGGGAGGTAACTAAGAAGAGAGAAAGGGAAAGGTGGGAGAGGTGCCAAGCTGTCCCAGCGGTGATGAATGAGGACATAATGAAGAACCTGTGCATCCTCATGCCTCTGGGCTGGAGGAGGAGGAGGAGGAGGAGGAGGAGGGGGGGGGGGGGGGGGGGGGGGAGGGAGGGAGGGAGGGAGGAGGAGGGGGGGGGGGGGAGGGGGAGGAGGAGGGGGAGGAGGGAGAGAGAGGAGGAGGAGGAGGAGGAGGGGGAGGAGGAGGAGGGAGAGATAGGAGGAGGAGGGGCTTGAGGAGGAGGGGCTTGAGGGGGAGGAGGAGGAGGAGGGGGAGGAGGGGGAGGAGGAGGAGGGGAGAAACCTCAGCCTTGGCACAGCCACAAGGCTCATTCTGTCATGCCCGTGGAGTATATGCATGCATGCATGAGTTAACTAACACGCGCATGTAGGCATTGCACGTATACACACACCTCAAAAGAAAGAAATAATCTTTTACTAATCTTAACCTAAATCATGTATTAGCCACGGAAATTAACATTTCCCCACAAGGGAAGTAGAAAAAATG
Organism: Electrona antarctica; assembly: GCF_951216825.1. NCBI lineage: Eukaryota > Metazoa > Chordata > Actinopteri > Myctophiformes > Myctophidae > Electrona > Electrona antarctica. The sequence continues at coordinate 19,461,256 of NC_136790.1, read as the reverse complement.
TCCCCATACATAAGTCACGTTAGTTTGTTTTCCCCCCATACCTGAATAGTAATAAATGCACCCACTGGCAGTCCATCCACCCTCAGCACCCCTAGTATGATGAGAACGCAGGCCATGCTCTACTTCTGACTACTGGTGTGTGTGTGTGTGTGCATGCGTGTGCGTGCGTGCGTGTGCCGTGTGCGTGCGTGCTTGCGTGCAACATGCTTGTGTGTTATCCCTTTGCATATCTCAGGCAAAGTGGAAAATGTGGGAATTCATTGACAACAATGTGCCATTCATACAAGCGACGAGACAACATAAAATCTAATATTAGAGACGTAAAGGATATATATATGCATTCACAGAAATCCCTCAGTGTTACTTAAATGTATCGTAATTCGTAATCGTAACTCTGAGAGGGGTGCAATGTGTCGGGTGTCATTACGTCTGTGACTTAAAAATATCATGAATGCAAGGGCAAAAATAGCAAAAGTAACGCGGCGTGAAGCAACAGATCTGCTACTTTTGATGCTTCTGTGTAACACTGTAGTATGACCAAGTAGGGTGTGAATTTATTTAAAAAAAAAAATATGGACATAGTATGTTTCCGGGCCCGACAACAGCGAAAAGTAACCAAATGGACCCTTACATTTTGCACCCTCTCAGTTAAGCTAACATACTGTGGACTCTATATGTAGCTGAATGGAAGCCAAGAGCGGTGGATGATCCAACACAACCCTTTCCTGTTCGTCTGAAGCGTGCGTGCGTGCGTGCGTGCGTGCGTGCGTGCGTGCGTGCGTGCGCGTGTGTGCGTGTGGGGCTGTGGCTTCACAGAGGTGTCAGCCCACAGGGCCTCTGCCAAGCCACAGTGATAAAGAAACCCCTCTTGGAAATTCCACACGCTGGTGTCAATCAGAGCGGGTTTGGACTCGGACCCGGGGATGAGAGTGAGGAATGTGTGTGTGTGTGTGTGTGTGTGTGTGTGTGTGTGTGTGTGTGTGTGTGTGTGTGTGTGTGTGTGTGTGTGTGTGTGTGTGTGTGTGTGTGTGTGTGTGTGTGTGTGTGTGTGTGTGTGTGTGTGTGTGTGTGTGTGTGTGTGTGTGTGTGTGTGTTTGTTTATCTGTTTGTTGTGTGTGTTGTTTGGCGTGAGTATGTAATGTGAGCATGAGGCGCGTGTACAATGTACTAGCTATAGTCACGTGCATGTGTGTTGTGTTTGTGAATGTGGAAAAAGCATGTATTTGTTTGTTAAGTAATAAGTATCGGTACCACAATATTGTGGTTAAGAGTCCAGTATTCAAATTTTCACTTTAGTAAAAGTACGACGACACGTTGTGAGCTTGTGTATTACAAATATGTTTTCGAATTGCCCAAAGTTTAAGACAGTGCTTAAGAGCTGAGGCCCACTCTACAAATGCCTTATAAATCAGAATAGTTCTCAAACTGATGGCCGCTATCTGTTTTGTGCCAGGGACCCCCAGAAGAGAAGATTTGTTAAATATTTATATTCTACAAATGCCTTCTAAATCAGAATAGTTCTCAAATTGATATACGTATATGGCCGCAGTCCGCAGACCCCCATCTGAAAATGTTTTGTGTCAGGGACCCCCAGAAGAGAAGATTTGTTAAGAAAAAAAAAATATATATATATATATATATATTGTAAAAGTATAATTTTACTACAGTACTTGAGTAGCCTAAATGTACTTTCCACCACTGTACTGCAGCCCCTAACACTGACAATCTGCGACTCAATTCTGTAACTCGGTGTGCTCGTGCACATTCCTGAAAGAGATTGCATTGAGAGGTGTGTGTGTGTGTGTGTGTGTGTGTGTGTGTGTGTGTGTGTGTGTGTGTGTGTGTGTGTGTGTGTGTGTGTGTGTGTGTGTGTGTGTGTGTGTGTGTGTGTGTGTGTGTGTGTGTGTGTGTGTGTGTGTGTGTGACTGCATGTGCGTGTGAAAGATGACTAAAGATGTGATTCTGGTCACAGGCCACAGCATCAACAACAATGTGTTGAGTGTTGGAGACACGCGCGCCACATCGCTCGGGGTCGTGGAGTGGAGAGAGACACAATGCTCCACTGTATCTCTGTCATTGTTGTGTGTTTGTTGTTGCAGTTTCTGGGACAGCATGCACACCGTGTCCAACCTCGAATCCCAAGCTGAAATCTCATTTAAAATAATCCAATTTGATATTTCAATTACCTTTTTGCCCCCGAGAGCATGGCCGAGAACAGCCAGTTTATGAACTTAATTTTGTCGCGGTCGGGCAGAAACCTTGTAATAGCATGGTTATTTTTGTTCATGTTTACAGTTAGATGTTTTATAGCAAAAGGCCGATGCACACCTCAAAAGGCTGGTGACAGGTGTGTAGGGCAATAGGGCGGCTGTGGCTCAGGAGGTAGAGCAGGTCGTCCAATGATCCATGGGTCGGCGGTTCGAATCCCGGCTCCTCCTGTCCACATGTCGAAGTGTCCTTGGGCAAGACACTGAACCCTACATTGCCTCCAATGAGTTGGTCGGTGTGAGCTTGCCACCATTGGTGTGTGAATGTGGGAAGTGAGTGAGGAAGCTGGCGTCGACTGTTCGCCGCTTCACCTCCCAATGTATGAATGAATGGACCATTGTAAAGCGCTTTGAGCACAAAATCGCTATAAAATGCAATACATTATTATTATTATTATTAATAGAGCATAATTAAATCTTATCTTTGAAAGACAAAGAAGAGGTCATACACTTGCCAAAAAATGTTTTGCTCTTGATTAGGTCGACATTTCGGTCGCTTAGACCAGGGGTTCTCAACCCGTGGGTCGCGACCCCAAATTATTTTCAAAAAATATTTTGCAACTGAATGGCTGTAAAGTGGAAATGAAGAGTTTACATATAGTACACATAGTACATGCATACACCTTCCCTAATGATTATGGTTTCAGTATTTATTTATGGTGTATTGTCTCTATTATTAAGGTTATTGTAGCCGTCCATTTATATTGGGGGTCGGGAGGGGGCGGGCGGGGGTCCCGAGACGTTGCCAAAGCATTTTCGGGGGTCCCCGGCCAAAAAGATTGAGAACCCCTGGCTTAGACCTTCATCAGGACAGACAATGATACAGTTAGATGTTGAAGTATGAATGTCGCCCTTGTGTCCGCTATCCTTTAGTTGTTTCCCCTTGCTTTAGTTTGCGTGAGGAACGTATTAAAGGTGTTCCTTTAAATGCTTGCCGGAGGGTGAACAGCAGCGTGTGTAAGTTAGCGACGGTATTAGCGAGTGTATTACGCCCATTCAGAGGATGGGAAAGGCATTGCGGACTCCCCATTGGGGACAGCCAATGAGGAGAAAGTTACGGAAGAAGTCACAAAGAAATCGCTACCAGCGTAGCGACTGAATATAGAGGGTATGCACGTGACATCATCATCAAACCAGGAAGTTATGCAGGAACGCCTACTGAGTGGCAAAAAACTACTTTCTGGCCTTGACAGCCCATACATCCACACAGAAAAGTCCTATCTGATTGCATTAAACAACGTTAAACAATGTTAAACTCACTTTGCATGTTGCTTTGCCACTCAATTTGCTACTCGATGTGCCATTCACTTTAAGCATGCGCACACCCTCTATAGAGCTTTTAAAAAGGAACGGTTTTGGATGTACGAGATTTCCACCCGACATCGACGATGTTTAGTTGGTAACGGACGGAGGAACGATGATGAGCCTAGAATTAAATGTTATTTAGTTGATTGTGTGTGTAGCTACAGGGGAGCTTTTCAACATGGCATCATGCAAGAAAAGCTGTGATTTAGTGTGATGTGTTGCCAGAGTTCTGCTGACTCTGTTTTTCACTGATCCCTCCCGGTGGACTGGAGCTGGGTAGAGAGTAGAGAGAGGAGGAGAACTTTAACTAGAAAGTAGGGCAAGAATGATGGACTCACTGGACGTGTGTGTGTGTGTGTGTGTGTGTGTGTGTGTGTGTGTGTGTGTGTGTGTGTGTGTGTGTGTGTGTGTGTGTGTGTGTGTGTGTGTGTGTGTGTGTGTGTGCGTGTGCGTGTGTGCGTGCACGTCTGTGAGTGAGAGAAGGCGTGCACACATGTTTCTAATTTGTTCACACGAGTATGCATGTTTTGTGCCCAAAATTGCCGTGTACATGTGCCGCCTGTTCAGTGCTCTTGTCTGCCCTATCCTGTGTGTGTGTGCGTCATTGCTGTCGGTCCATTGAACAGAACATGTATGTCCCTCCTCCCCCTCCTGTGTATATTAGTGTCCCACATTGTGTGTGTGTGTGTGTGTGTGTGTGTGTGTGTGTGGGGTGTTCTTGGAAGACCATATGGACGTGACTGGGCCATACGCCCAAATTATCACATCATGAAATCTTCCTGACATTTTCTGGTATAACTGTAGTTGACCGTATATTATGACATGCTGTTTTTTAATGTCTTTAACTTGTAATGCAATTGTCATGGTCCTATTTCATTGTTTGTCATTGTCTTTTTCTTTTACTCTTGCAATACTTCTGCAAAGAGCTGTTCTTAATTAACATAACCGATATACAGTATGCTTACATCATGGACATGGGTAGAGGAATAATACATAATATTGTGTACCCTTATTTGCTATACCTTTCAGACCTAAATGTGACAACCACACATGCATGTTAGCTACAGTATAACACGCACGCACGCACGCACGCACGCACGCATGCACGCACGCATGCGCACACAAACACACACACGTACAAACACGCACACGTGCATATATGGTCTTTTATAGGACAGAGATAAATTGTCAAACGTCCTCTACCTGTTCCAGTTTTCACCATTACACTCTTTACTTTTTTTGGTTTGTTTTTTAGAAGACACGGGCTGTGTCCAAATTCACTCACACATGCACCACTACTATTGCCTGTACAGGGAGTTCTACTGTGTGTAGAGCGGTGGTTCTCAAAGTGGGGTTTGGGACGACCCCCCCCCCCAGCAGTCCTTGAGGAGGTTCCAGGGGGTCCTCAACAAAATGTGTTAATAATATAGCATCAGAAATGTGTGGCTATTCCCTGGCACAACGTTCAGTTGAGGAGGGTCCTTGGCCAAATACAATACATATCAATTTGGATCATTTCCTTGGCATGAAAATGTTTGACAACTACTGATGCAGATATAGGACTATATAGTGCACTCATCAGTGAACTTAAAAAAACACACGACAACTGCTTGGATCACTGTTAAAGATATATGGCTGTCGTGTGCCAGAAACACATTTAAACAGATCTACAAGCGGATACATTCCAACACCACTACACAGTGGCAGCGCAACCACTGCAGTGCATTATCGTCTCTGTCGGGTGGAAACCTCACATGTTTAAAACTGTAACTTTTCAAATTAAAAACTACCAAAACTTTACTAGAGCAAACTTCTGATGCTTTACATTGCTGCAGTATATGACAAAGTGGGGCGTTGATTTATGCTAAAAATGTATACAAAAAACACAAAGTTAGGGAGTGATTTTGGACATTTATGTCAAAGAAAGACATTACGATTGCGCGGCACTTTACACAGCCACTTCAGGGACCAGTTGGCCTTCAAAATAAGGGCCTGCACCTTAGAGTATAAATATAATCGAGACGTCACCGAGAGGAAACCCTGAAGCGAAATGGACATGGTGGCCGAAAGTGGTATTGCAGCTCGAGCGGCACTATGGGCCATACGTGAACGCTATGTTCCATACGTGAACGCGTGCTATGATATTAAATGGCCCAGCACGTTCACATATGGCCCATAAGCAACCCCAGAATGCACTCTGTTCCAACCCGGAAGAATGCCTCATGCGCTGGGTGAGCAACTCAATGCAAGTGGATGGGAGGAGAAATCCGGTGACGTCTCACCTGCACTGAAAAAATGGCAGTGGCGGAATAATGAATGCATACATGGCAGGGGATGTGTTAACTTCTATAAGTGGGACAGAGAGAGAGTTGAGTGCACTTCTTCCAAGGTGGTCCTCTCATGTCTGCTGCTCTGTTGTAGCACGTTTATTATCTGAGGGACCGACCTGGCTTCTCTGGGACTGCACATCATATCATACACATGCACTTAGACAGGACACACTGCAAAATCTGTGTGTTAGTTTAAGAGATTGTCTGCATGCAATCCGTTTCTCAAGCTTTTTGAGTGGATACACACACACACACACACACACACACACACACACACACACACACACACACACACACACACACACACACCAGTAGTCAGAAGTAGAGCATGGCCTATGCGCTATCATACTACGGGTGATGAGGGTGGATGGACTGCCAGTGAGTATGTGTGAGTTAGTGAGTGAGTGTGTGTTTGGCTCAGTGCACAGCTTCGCAAGAGAAGCAGGTTTGAATTTGGGCCCCAGTCCAAACCGAGCCGTCGTATAAAAGTAAAACAGGCCTGCATGCATGTACTGCTCTCCAAAGAACTAAGTAAGTAAGCCTTGCCGAGCCACGTGGCAGGATCTACTGTTTCTGTAGCGGGAGGCAGCTTGACGTACAAGTACACCCCTTGGAGATGATGTACTGTACAAGTACAACCCCTGGACCCAACGCTAGTATGGCATAGTCAGGGAGTTAACCCCAATCCAAACCTTGAGGCTGAGTGAGTGCCAAGCAGGGAGGCATTGGGTCCCATTTTTATAATCTTTGGTATAACGCCCGGCCGGGGATGGAACCCCGCCGGCGACGCTCCAATCAAAGGGTGGACACTGGACCCTCTGACCGTAGGGCCACTTAGCAGATCTGCTCTCTAGCATTCTTTGCTTTAAATAATTACCTGTTTCTCCCGTACATCCGCGAATGGTTCCATTTCCCATCTCATCTCAAACACTGATAACGGAAAAGTCTCGCCCTTTCAAAAGGTCATCTTTCTCTCTTTGGCTCTAATCTCTGATCTATTTCCAGTTTATATAACTCTTAATCTTTGACTTTTTGTCGTATCGGGCAGAAACCTTATCTCCATTATTTCATCTTTTAGTTTATATTTTTGAGTGCCCTATTCCATACTATACTAAACTGCTATGTTTGCGACTTTGTACTAAAGTGGCGAAAATAGCAGTTTATGTTTTTGCAACTGTCAGTATTGTTATCCTTTGAATATTATATAATTTTGTTTTTTTTGTGTCCTCACTCTGACCTCGCGGCCATTTCATAAAATGGGTGGAAACCTCATGTCCAAAACTTAAAAAATAGTAAAAGTAGCAGACCTACAAAAGCTCAAAACGTGTAAATTTGCTACTTTTGATGCTTTTGTGTGACGCTGTTGTATGATCAACTATGGCAATTAGTTATGAAATGGACATTTTGCCCGACAGCAACGATATGCAAAAAGGGAAATGGCTGATTTAATAACACTGTGAGCGAGGACTTGGCTGACAATAGAGGACCGATTTAATGTGTAAGTAGCCCAAGGATACACATTGTTCTAACCACTGCTCTCAGCTGAAACATCATAATGAAACTGTCACAATTATACATAATTACATGTTATCCGGTCGGAAAGCCTGTCACTTTTTTTAGCTCTGTGACTGAATTGAAAAGGCCCATGGCAACTTATTTTTCAGCCATTTCTAAACAACTTCAATGTGTATTATATATATTATATATATTCATAAAACCTCTAACAACAACATTGCTCTTGCTCATAGTTGCTGTAAGCATAATGTAACTAACCTTTGTGACAATCAGCTATAGGTATTTGAGTCCCCGTAATATTACATATAGGCTATGTTTTCCCTATTATTCCTGCATTTGACAATGACATGAATACTTATTAAAAGATGATTATGGTTACATTGCAAAATGGAAAAGCATAGAGTTATCCCTGATGGATATACCAATACAGTCACTATTAGGTTGCACTGACAGAGAGAAAGGACTGTTTCAGACGAGGAGTCAGTGGGTAAATTTATCGTTCAAAATATGGCTGGAAGTTGTTAAACGCTTCCAGCTTCAGAGGGAGGCAAAACTTTTAAGTTGGCCAGCATATGACCCTGACATCATACCAGCAGTATTAGACAATAGGTACAAACAATGGCACCACAATGGCATCACCTCTATATGTACTATGATTAGAAATGGAGATATTGATAGTTTTGAAAACTTAAAGCAGAAATATGGGTTGGCTAACCAGGACTTTTATAGATACTTGCAGGTAAGGGATTATTTTGGTAAAAAGGTAAAGGGGTCTACTCCAGGTATTACAACGCAATCAACGACCACTAATTCCTTGATTTGGAGAGACTTTTGTTGGAAAAACCAGATTCGCTTCTTTATTACTCCAAAACAGAAGTCCAAACAGACTGGCAACCATATGGACTGTTGGAGAGAATGTGGAGATACAGTGGTTGATCATGCACATGTCTTTTGGTCTTGTCCTGTAATTCAACCATTTTGGAAGGAAGTGACAACACTTATCTCAAACATTATGGGTTTTGGAATAGATGATACATTCACATCTTTGTACCTAGGACAACTCCCAGATGGGCTAAATCAGGATGACTCCTACTTACTTAAGATTTTACTTGTAGCAAGCAAAAAAGCTATTACAAGAAATTGGTTACAAAATAATTGTCCTACTGCTGACCTATTTATCAACATTGTGAAACAACTACATCTCCTAGAACAGATGACCTATTCTTTAAGACTGCAAAAAGAGCTGGGTGAAAGAAGATGGGAGAAATGGATAGAGTATTTAGCTGGGGGGGGGGCGGATATGGAGTGAATATTGGCTGTGTCTTTCCGGTTGTCAATGAATCCAAAAGACTGTAATATGTATTGTTGTTGCTTGTTGCTGTACATCCCATGACCTCATTTGTTGTTTTTTTTGTTTGTTTTTTATTATTATTCTGTTCTGCATATTCAAAAATTCAAAAAAGAAAGAGTTAAAAAGAAAAGAAAAGATGATTATGGTCACGATGACCTATACCTATGCCATTAAAAGCAATATATATATAATAAAAAGGCAATTTCTACCTGTGATATTTCAATGCAGGTTAATAGAAAAAAGGCAACATACAGTACTGTGAAAAACTCATTGGTTTGTGCTCAGACTGACTGAACAGATGAATCAGGCCTGCCTGTTCTGGACACATACTGTACATCTCCATGGTAACTTATGAGTCACTGCTGCTTTCATGAAACAGAGGCATGGATACACGTAGCCAGGAGAACTGATTAAGTTATCCTTGCTAAGTTATCCTGACTAGATAACTCAGCTTTCATGGATAAACGTAGCCAGGATAACTGATTAGTTGCTAAGTAATCCTGGCTAGATAGCTCGTCTTAAGCCAGGATCAATTCAACCAGGATAACCGTTAAATCCAGGCTTAAATCCTCCTATCTAGATTTCGTGAAATGGGCCCCTGAACGTAGATCACTATTATTACAGCATTTCCTTTATACTATTACTAAAAGTATTTTGTTGGTGGAACTCGACGGAACTAAGAAACGGAACTAACTTTAAATGGTGTACTTTCTTTGCAACAGTTTATTCACAAATATGTTCCAGCTTGTAGCACTGTAGCAAATTTACACTGTAGGTCTAGGCTATTTTTGAGAATGCCAGTGCTTAATTTATACACGTTGTCTATCGTTGCTGTTGGGAAGAAACCTCTTATCTCGTGTTGAGATAAGAGGTTTCGACATGAGAGGTTTCCACCCGACAGAAACCATATCAGTGTTCAAGCAGGCGATCGGCTATTTTTGCCGTAATGACGTAATATGTCAGGCGTAAATGTTTTTCTCTATCTATCTCTCTCTATTATTGCATAAGAGTGCTCACCCTGGCTCATGATTTACACATTCGAACCGTAGCCTAATCCTGCCTGAGAACCGCATTCCCTCGTTCTCCCATTACACACGTTGGCAGCTGAACCAGTCCATTTAGCACGCTTGGCGCACCGATTCAACTATGGCTGTGAACCGTTAATCGAAATTGATGAGTCAATGAATCAATGAATAAAATAAAAATATTTATAACTTTTTTTTATATATATAAACATTTTAATTTAATAAAATCTATTCCTAATTAATCCCTTTTGGGCATGCCATTATAGGTGACAACTAAGGTTCACAACAATGTAAGAAGAAAATTAAAGCTTATAGAACTTTTTTTTGCAGTATAAAATAATGCATATTGTATGTGGTTAGGTGGTTTGTTTTCGATAGAAAAATCGATAAAATAATCACTAAGAAGATAATCAAGAGTTGCAACCTTCTGGGCCATGGCTCAATGGTCCAGGCACCTTGGCTGGTAATCCAGTCTGGCAGTGTGCCGCGGGTTCGACTTCCCATCCCGACGGCCTTTACTGCATGTCTTCCCCCCATCTCTCTCCCCATTTCCTGTCAGCCTACTGTCTGTCCCTCTATAAAAAATATGACATAAAGGCGAAAGCCACAAAAAAAAAGGGGGAAAAAAGAGTTGCAACCTTACAGTAGATTCAACAATAGCCCTTTTTTTGCTTTCCTGAATCCAGAAGAATTCTCTGCATGCAGTAAAGTGGCCCAATCTGCAGCATAGACAGCTGTTTAATTATGAGAGAATATCGTCGCTGTCGGGCAGAAACCTCCTATCTCCATATTCTAACTTGTTGTGTTTTTTTTTTTGTGATTTAGTTTTTAGTTGTGAATGAATGCCCTACTAACTACAGCAGGGGTTCCCAAACTTTTTTGGACCAGGTACCCCTTTTGGGGTAGAC
>NC_136790.1:19435555-19445555 GCF_951216825.1 Electrona antarctica | reverse complement strand
AATTCTTGAATCAAGCAACTGTCTGGGCTGCTCACAGGCTGAGTAGACTTTGCAATAACCTCAGACATGTTTGAAAGTAAAACATCCCTTTAAGTGGGGATATTCTGTTTCTCTCTCTGTCTGTCTTTTGCTCACAGATGTGCACATGCTCAGTACGCACGGCCACACCAAAACTAACAATCACCTTTACACGCAGAAACACACGGACGTCTCCATCTGGAATCCTGTTTGACCCAAATCTGTCACGCTATACATTAAACAAACGTGAGAGCTTTTATGCTATCAAGACAAGCAAAGCCTCCCACTTCAATGTCCCGGGAAAAAATAGAAGCACAATCGACATTTCCACCATCCCCATGATGTGTTCCCGACTCCTGTACTGTCAAATATGTCCCTCCTCGCTTTCGCTTGATGTCACAGCCATCTCAGGGGCCATTCGTGCATCCTTCCTGAAAAAGCGTTTGGTTTCATTTCAATAGGGGAAGCGGAATAGCACATGCGTGCTTTGCTTACATATTCACTGTAATGTCCGATTTGTATATGATTATATGCCATTTTCAGTCTGGATGTGATGCAATAGTGACTGACCACCTGCTTCCCCCAGACTAATTGTTTACAATCTGTGTGGCCATATCGTGGAGTTATGGTCTCTGCCAACCCTGTCATCCTACAAGAATACAGTAGTCCTGTCTGTGTGAAATGTGTCAAGGCTCCATGAAGGATGCATATAATGTATGTTAACATTTCAGTGCGGCGCTCCTCACTATTTATATTATAACTCACTGACATGTTGGGATGGAATGTAAACTGGCATTAAGTTGAACTGAGCTCATAACCATGCAGTCATGTAACGTAACTAAGTGCATGTACAAGCACTATGATTTTGAGGTATTTTTACTTTCTTCGGTATTTACAATTTTCAATACTTTTACTATTTTTCTATTCCACTACTAAATCTCAGAGGAAAATATTTTACCAGTTACTCTTTCCTTTGTAGATTTAGATTATTATTACAAAACACTTCAGCCCTATATATATATTTCGGCCATTTGAAAATAGCAGATCTACAAGTGCCCAATGGAAGTTTGTGGATTGGCTATTTTCTAAACTGTATACATTTTGAACTTGTGAAATGGGACATTCCGTACAATGAGTACCTTTACTTTTGTTACTTTAAGTATATTTCGATGCCGATACTTGGAAAACTTGGAAAACAATCATGGCACTCCATCTTTAATAAAACATGTGAGTACCTCTTCCACCACTGCTTATAACACCAACAATATAATGTTCACCCACCTGGACAACAGTGCTGCAGTCCTGCCCTATAGAGCGTCACAATCCCGCCCCCTACCATGGCCCAGGAAATTATTCTCCGTTCATTTTCCTCATAGACATTTCAGAAAGTATTTATTTAAAGACGTTTACGCCGCGGACAAAGCCAACTCGAGTCGTGACAAATCATGACAACAAACACAATTTTTTGGGCCGAACAAATAATTAGAAAGAAGAAAAGAACGGCAGGTTACAACACTTTTTTTGTTGTTTTTCTTCTTTGTAATTATTTGTTTGGTCCAAAATATTGTTTGTGTTGTCATGAGTTGTCACGACTCGAGTTGGCTTTGTCCGCGGCGTAACCGTCTTTAAATAAATACTTTTTGAAATGTCTATGGGAAAAATGCATTGGGATTCATTTCCTGGGCCATGGTAGGGGGCGACGCTCTATTGCGTTGTGGCCAAGGGGCTAGAAACCACTTCTTCTCAATTTAATCCATATATTAGGAAGTGTACATACATTCATATCAATGGCTAGTTTCGCTAGTTCACCCAGGATTTCACTCCTGCTGGCTGCAGAACCCGAATTGTTTTTTTTGGCCGGACTTTACACTTTGGTTCATTACCTTAATTAATAAACATTGTCATAAATACTTTATGCTTTTCGTCGCTAGTTTAGAGTCTTCTTTCAACTGATGGTCATGCATTTAGTAGATTGCAGTCCCAGTATACGTTTTAAATTAATGATAAGGTATAGTGTTATGTTTCTATACTGGTTCTACCGAGGGAAGCCCGGCCCTCGCTGCGGTTGCAGCCAATAGCAATCGTTTTCGGTTTATTTTCGGGACCGGAAGTTAAAAGATGGCACATTTGAATCAGCCTAAAAGTGTCTTCCAAACTGTAGATACCAAGGGGCTCCATATTGTCCATATTATTGTCCAGAAATGATTTATTTTTACGGTCTATGGCTGTGGCGTGTCACAGTATTTGTGCTCTCTAGTGTTTCATTTCACACAGAGAGAAATGTTTGCGATTGTGGTCCGCTGACGTTGAGTGTATGTGACAAATGCTGTCTTCACCACGTTGATGTCGGCCTCCAGGCATTTAGCCATCATCACGCCTCTGTGTCACGAAGTATGCAGACAATAGAATGACTCACACACAATGACACGGGTATTATAGCATGCCTGGGCATTGTTCATTCTCCTTCAGGGTCATGTAAACAGCATATAGTGCCATATATCCTTAATCGGATCAAGGCCATTATCACATTATATGAGTAACTGGATTAACACAGCTAGGTCTATGCTCGATCTTTCGAATTGTTCTCTCCACCAGGCCGAAGGCATGGGGAGAGGCTGCAGTTATTGTCTCCACCAGGCCGAAGGCATGGGGAGAGGCTGCAGTTATTGTCTCCACCAGGCCGAAGGCATGGGGAGAGGCTGCAGTTATTGTCTCCACCAGGCCGAAGGCATGGGGAGAGGCTGCAGTTATTGTCTCCACCAGGCCGAAGGCATGGGGAGAGGCTGCAGTTATTGTCTCCACCAGGCCGAAGGCATGGGGGAGAGGCTGCAGTTATTGTCTCCACCAGGCCGAAGGTGTGGGGAGAGGCTGCAGTTATTGTCTCCACCAGGCCGAAGGCATGGGGAGAGGCTGCAGTTATTGTCTCCACCAGGCCGAGGGCATGGGGAGAGGCTGCAGTTATTGTCTCCACCAGGCCGAAGGCATGGGGGAGAGGCTGCAGTTATTGTCTCCACCAGGCCGAAGGCGTGGGGAGAGGCTGCAGTTATTGTCTCCACCAGGCCGAAGGCATGGGGAGAGGCTGCAGTTATTGTCTCCACCAGGCCGAAGGCATGGGGAGAGGCGCAAATCAAGCTTGTATTGAGCCAAAAAGAAGAATCCAAGATACTACGATTCTGAAAACTGTGTTCCCGTAGACGGCATAAGCCACTGCCAGCAGAATCTTAATTTCCGTTTTATTCAGGGTTTTTTTCATCGCACCGCAACCGGAGTGTTACGAGCGCATACAGGACACAGTTCTGAACCGTAATTAATTGATATTAAAAAAGGCATCAAAAGGCGAACTCTGCGCAGAGAGAGTTTGGACCGGGAGGTGTCAAAACCGTTAATGAGACCCTTTTTTTCAATTTAACAAATTTAACGCTGTTAATTAAATTTATTAGTTAGTGAATTAATTTTCTCCAGACTTATAATGGGAAAATGCGAAAACTCACATTCAAGTAGGCCTATTTTTCTCTCAGAAACCGTAAGAGCTACAGCTATAAGCTCACACTTGGAGGGGAGGTTCATAATAATTATTACAATTATTAATGTAATAAATAATGCAAAACCTGGCCTTTAGGAGTGCCATTCAAGCCGCAAGCGGAGCCTGCGGCACCACCATGGGCTAGGTGGAGCCTGCAGAACCATTGCGGCTTGAGAATCCACCATTCCTCAATGAAGTGCCTGGTGCTGGGAGTCTGGTGCAACGCACAGGGGCTGGACCTGGTGAGAGCAGGAGCAGACCTGGTGAGACGTAGGAGGGGCCCGGACAGGAGTCAACCCACCGAGCCTAGTCCTTCCACGCGCCGGAATAGTCACTCCCAGTCCCGGCAGATTAGTTCAGGAGTGTGTGGCCCTGGTTTTTCCCTAATGGGACTGATCGAGGGTAGCTACTGGGACGTAAGTCGGGACTTGATAGGTTCAACAGATTCCTTATAGAGTTATAAAGCGTGTGGACGGAGAGTGACAGCCCCGCCACCTGCTATTCATTTCAATGGATGTTGCTCAGTGGCGTTTTGAAGCACCCGGAAGAACACTCTACTACTTCCGCATTCTGCAACCAACACTTGGTTGGAAAATGCGGAAGTGCAAACGAGCGTTCAATGTTAAAGCCCAGCGGCGCGGGGTTTCCTCGTGCTAAATGCAGGGGCCCGCCTGCAGTTCCAGCTCTGACCACTACGCCTCGCGGCTTCAACGTTGGCCAGCCTTTCTGGGGGCTTTGTCATAACGCATCTCCCTACATCCCCTCCTAATTACTTACACATGATCACAGGGGTGACTTGACATTGTAATTGCCTAGCTAAATCAGTGGGAGGAGCCTATATTTCCGAAGGCATCTGTGCCTTCGAGCCAACCACACTTGGCAATTTCCATAGAATTGCACCTTTCCTGTAGGCTACTACTTGCCCGACGGGCAAGTGCCTCTGACACCAGACTGATTACACCTCAAAATACATACATCCATAATATGATCTGTTAAATCGCATCACCCACACTGTACAATGTACATCATTTGGTGTTTGAATGGATATAAGGACTAGTACCAATACCAAACGATGCACGCCCCCAACAAACGTTCCTGGCCTGGTGGAGACCTGTGCTCCGAGGAGCACTTTTTCTAGTTCTATTTATCTGATTACTTTCGGGGGTTTTACATCTTTGAATAAACATGACCCCGGAACAATGACCCCAGAGTTTGTAAACAGTAAACATCATAAATCTCAGAGTACGCTTCTTTCATAGGCCTATCTCACAGCATTTCCCCGCCCCCTTTCCACGCCCCCTTTTGGAGCTAATGGTGTTATTTTTTCTGCGGTCCATAGACTTCCATGTTAAAACAGGTATTTTCACAAGCCACAAACTACCGTTTTGTAAAGGTAAGGTTTATTCTACTTATTTGAGTTGTTATACCATTGTGTTTTCTTCATATTATTATCGGTCTTTGACATTTTAACATTAGGAAATGTACTTAGATTCTCCAGAGAAAAAAAGTGTAAATGCCTAATGTTAAATGACACCACTAGCTACCGGAAGGGGGCGTGGAAAGGGGGCTGTGAGATAGGCCTACTGTCAGGATTTAGAAGACTTTTTTTTAAAGAATCGTCCTCAGGTCTAAATGGTAATGGGTCAAAAGAACAACTGCTATAGGCTATTTATTCATACACCTGCAGCTTGCTTAGAATTGATATATGTGTGACACTATGCTGTTTGTGTTTCTACCCCCCTTTTCTCACAAACATGCACACAATCCTCTTAAAATAACACACACACACACACACACACACACACACACACACACACACACACACAGAGCCGTGCTCAAACACAACACACGCCCATGGGCCCTGCATGGTTGTGTGTCCCTGACCCCTGAGGTTTGGCTGGACAGCGGCCCATGGTTGTGAGCCTCTCTCGGCTCTAAGTGGGCGCAGGCAGCCCAGATGTGGTTGTCTAACCTCACAGACCTAACAAGTGGCTGCTTGGCCAGTAGCCCCGCGACCGCACCGCTGGTTAAACTGCTCCCTGGCTAGGAGCGCCATTGGACACGGTAGCTAGCTAGCTACCGTTACAGCTCTGGCGCGCTGAGCAGAGGTTTATACACTGAGGTTTTTCAACTGGGTGGGGGTGGGGCTGGGGCTGGCTGGCTTAATGCATGATGTTAACTAGGTTTATTAAAGCCAGATTCTATGTCTTTGGTGGTTTTGTGTGTTGCCTGTTAGGACTTTATTACGGTTTGGGGTCATTGGTAGAACTCTTGACTTTATAGTTTTGATTCTTGACTTTTATAGTATCAGTTCGGGTTGCTTTTTAACCCCTGGCCAATCCCTTCCCCCCCCCCCCTTTCCTCTTGTGGCCAATTATACGACACTCTGTCAACCCTTCACCATTTGAACCCAAAGATTCAACAACTCAACTGATAGGATAGGAAGAGTTCAGAACAATGATGTGTTCTTACACTATTATTGTTGACGATCTGTCACTGCAATGTTGAGTGCAAACTGCTGCATAGGTGCCCTATTAGGGTAGGCCTCAAGTTGACGAGCACTGTTTTAGTTGAGCAACACAGGATCGTGAAAAAAATAAAGTTTACCCAGCCCACCAGCCAGGGGGTGACGAATTTCTCCCCTCCACTCTAAAAAACAAACTCATTTTATAGCTGAGCATGCTGGGAGTGTTTCTTTTTTCCCCCCCTTCATGCTTTGCTTTCCTTGCTTTCTTTCTATTCAATTATTCACTTTTTATGTATTGCTTGCTTTTCTTTGCTTTCCATCTATCAGCCATGTCTCACTTTATTCTACGCCTACGGCATTGGTTGTCAAAGTGGCGTCCGGGGACCCCCAGGGGTCCTTGGTGGGGTACCTCGAGGGGTCACAATCGTTTTAACTACTTTAACCACATTTTATACTTTGGCTATTCAAAAATAGCAGATCAAGCTCATAGCGCGTCACTTCGTGCCACAGATCTGCTATTTTTTTAAATTATTGAAAGATTTAGCAAATCTTTGAATGTATATATATTTTTTAAAGCGAAAGATTTTTACACTAATCTTTCAGATGGAGGTGTGTGGCCAAATACACTTTTGGGGGTCCTTAAAACAAAAAAAGTTTGAGAACCACTAACTTGCTTTCTAACTTTCCTGAGTCATTAATTCTGCCTCTTCCCCTTCTCTACCTCTGTTGCCTCCGTCTGGTCTCAGACTCCAACTTTGCTGAATGTGCTGGAGTCAGAATAGATCAAGGAAAAGAAACAACAGGAATAAACTCTCGTCAACAGATTACAGACCTCGCCACGGCTCCATCTCTGCAGATACGTAATAATTGACACATGGGTGCTAAATGCGTCCCAGATGGCGCGGCGGGGTTCATGTGCTGTTCAGGCATTGCGTTCTACACCCACAGATCTGTGCCATGTCATCAAAAAAATATTCCGCTTAACTCGTATCCATTTCCCAATGCAGGAGACATTGTCACATATAAGCCCATTGTTTCTGATCGTTGTTTGTCTTTGTTCAGACGTCCATGACCCTATTTAGCATACAAAGACTATACAGTATTCCCTGGGAGTACGATTGATCAGAGGTATTGATCGAATATTGTTTGGGGAAAATTGAAAACCTCGGGTCAGACCAGATGAATTGTCAGATTCTTGATTGTCTTGCCTGTAATCAATACAGGTCACTGCTCAATGAAGCAGCGTTGTGATCTGCTGCTGAGCCATACGTTGTCCTTGGGGGGGAGACGGGTTCAAGTCACCCACAGTAACTATGCTAAATAGCCTTCATGATGGATTGACGTCAAAGCCTAGGATCCTCTGTTTCTCTGTTGAAGGCTCAACTTAAAGCCCACCGGAGGCCGTATTGACAAGAGATTTGATGATTGCCATGTGGACCCAAAACGGGTGCCCGGTGATTGGCACCGCAGCTGCAAAGCGGCCTCACCCCCCCACCCCCACCCACCACACCACTCAACGTATGATGTCAGTATATAAGATGGATCAGACCAAAGGGGAATTTGCAGGATCCTCCTCTAGTCCTCACATCGTCGATATCGTCCAAAACCTTATTTTTGAGGGGCGCTAGCCCCTCCTATATGCCCTGCTTTTCGTGTTTGTGTATACAAAAAGACAAAAGTGAGGACAGAAAAGTGAAGACGCGAATTGTGATTGGCCCGAATGACATTTGTCATCAGGTTTGATTGGTTGAGCATGGAATGTGACGTATGATGATGTATGATGATGATAAGGGCGTTTTCAAAACGTCCATGACAAAGTGGGGCCTGACGGACGGAGCAGAGTGTAGAGTGTGGGGAGCCGGAGCAGACCGCCGACCACATAATCACCGCTTGTCCTCCGTATAAACCACCCTCTGAGACGAGGGCGTGGCTGTACGTTACTGAGCTGGACAGCTGACGACGACACACGGAAGAAGATGATAAGAGCGCCCCTCACTTCACAGTCACACAGGTGTGATTTTTCAAACTACAAGACCTCTCAAAGCAAACTAATTAGACTACGACTAAACCTCACACCCCTGCTCATTATGCTATGGTGCAGCTCAGGGTAGAGGACAGAATACAGCAACTTGCAATGGGCCTGGTGTTAAGGGACCAGTGCCCATGTACCTGTCAGACTGTATCCTTCAAACGAAATGCCCATTAGAACATCACCAGAGAGAGCTCCACTGATCTCATTCCCCCAGATTAGGCACAAACATGGGGATGAATTAATTCTACTATTATGCCGCCAATATGTGGAATGCCCTACCACCACCAGCCATCAAAACGTGTGACTCCCCTGCCCTTAGTGAAAACTGTCGGTTTGACTGCGGGATTAATTAATCGTAATACCCATTTGACTGCTGCTGTTTTTACCTTTGAAGAACCACCCGGCTGCGATCGTCGTTCCATTTCATAAAAATCTGCCTTAAAATAGTGTGATTGTTTCGTTTGTAATAGTGTCCAAAAATATTCCACGGTCTCGACAACAACAGCAGCGGGGAACTG
Organism: Electrona antarctica; assembly: GCF_951216825.1. Lineage (NCBI taxonomy): Eukaryota > Metazoa > Chordata > Actinopteri > Myctophiformes > Myctophidae > Electrona > Electrona antarctica. Next base: position 19,436,997 of record NC_136790.1, on the reverse strand, counting down.
GGAGACATGGGCACCGCCAATCAATCAGTCAGTCAGTCAGTCAGTCAATCAGGAAATGGGAAGAAAAAACCACGTGTTCCGATGGATCCAATGAAGTTATTATGTCACCAACAACAGTCGATACATTTCATGGGTTAAATATTCATACAGGATGTGCTATTAGCAGGCCAGCATCCACAGGGTTGAGGCAGCAATGGTTGAAATCCATGGAGGTCAGGTGGATCAGCAGGGATGTATGAGTGCATTGGCATGTAGCGTGGCTACGTGCTAGTGCTACGTGCGTGTGCATGTGAGTGTGTGCGTGCTCCTGCTTGTGCGTGCGTGCATGCGTGTTGATGACGACGATGCAATGTGCTTTTCTCTCGTCTGTTGTTTTGTCCATTCCCACCGTGCTGTTTCTTGCCTCCCACGATTCTATCAGCTCTCTCAGCGTTCACACTCTCTTCTTTTATCTTTTACTCCCTCCCTCACTCCTTGTATTTATGATCTAGTTTGGTGATCTCTTTCTATGATCCCCTCTCTCTCTCTCTCTCTCTCTCTCTCTCTCTGCCTGTGTCCACTAAGCTCTCTCTCTCTCTGTCTGTGTCCACTAATCCGCCTGAGCGCCACAGATGACCTCTCGGTGTACCACAGGGTCCACATGGCAGAGTGAGAGTGATTCATCCCGACACCAGCGCCAGTCTGGCACCGGTCCTCCTGACGCATGTACACACACACACACACACACACACACACACACACACACACACACACACACACACACACACACACACACACACACACACACACGCTCTGCCTACTCTGTGCAGGGTTCACTCTGCCCGCTGGTACACTGCCCTAGATAGCAGAGACAGTGAGACACCACAACACGTTTCAGCTGCTGCGCCTCAGCGCTATGATGTGATTAGACACGGAGGGTATGGACCGAGCCTGTTCAGATTAGAATGTCATTTTTAGTTATGCCAGCCTTATGACCTGTGGTGGTGATGGTGGGTGGCGTGCACGGGGAAGGTTTTCTGCTCATGTGTTGCGTCTGTTGACACGATAAGGCTTGATTGTGAACGCGCCAGGGATGCGATGCGACACTGTGAGCTTGTAGATCTGTGCTGACGGACGACGGGGAAGCATTAGGCTACACTCCGGGAATAAGTGAATAAAAAATATGTTTAAGTTTGAAGATCTTAAAGCGTTTGTAGAGGATTGTGTTTTAGCACAGCACATGACCAGCACATGACTTGCATGTGTCTATCTTCCCCCCCCCCCCCCCCCTATTTATTTATTCCTCCTTTGTGTGTGTATGCATGTGTGAAGTAGCTGTTAACCAGTGGACACATGTAGAGCATCATGGCAACGGAGGCGAGAACAACCATTTCAACTTCCAGTTGACTGTTGCCTCATGCAAGGTTGTCCCTCCCGGATAGTGTGTAAATGTGTTTGTGAAT
>NC_136790.1:19233055-19430555 GCF_951216825.1 Electrona antarctica | reverse complement strand
ATTTTTCAATAGCTAAAGCATTGCATTATGCAACTTTTCGGTCTTTGGTGTCTGCCCATGAAAATGAAACTGAGATCAGATGTTCTTTTAACCACTTTATTTCAACCTGCATGGTATATACTAGGTGTACCTGTCATTCATTTTCAGGCCTTTTAAAAGATGAAAATAGCAGCGCTGCAAAACGAACATTAAACTGTATGGGTCAATTTCACCACTCGGGTATTCACTGTGCAGCTTGTTGTAACTCGGTACTGTAGTAAAATCTAATTGAATTAAGTGGTTAAATGAAATCAAGTTGTGGAATTCAATGTGAAATGTCATTCCCCCCCCCCTTAATGGACTGCAGAACATTATAAGCCAATTGGGTTATGTTTCTCCTTCAAAACATCTGTGAATGTCTCTCTCTCTCTCTCTCTCTCTCTCTCTCTCTCTCTCTCTCTCTCTCTCTCTCTCTCTCTCTCTCTCTCACCCTGCTTTGCCCTCTCCTTTCTCTCACACTCTATCACATCATGTCAGGCAGAAACCTTGTATCCTCATGTTTTTTTTTCCATTACTCAATGTCGTACTTCATCATACAAGAGTGTCACACACTAGTGGAAATAGCCGATTCAAAAGCTCATATAAGCATGTTGCGATGCAACGTGTTGTGAGCTTGTATATCTTGTAGATCTTCTATTCTCAATAATTCTCTATTTAAAATAATAATTAAAACAAAATCAACAGGTATGGACTTGCAAGGTTTCCACCCGACACCAATGATATGTGTAACAGGAAACTGCAGTAGTTCATCTTGGCCCCTCAGGTCCACACCCTCCCATATCCCCTGTGCAGATTCATTTTACAGACTCAAAGTGTGTTTATGTGTGTGTGCGTGCGTACACGTGTGCGCGTGCGTGCGTGCGTGCGTGCGTGCGTGCGTGCGTGCGTGCGTGCGTGCGTGCGTGCGTGCGTGCGCCTATAGGAAATATACTGTATTGTTGTTGTCGGGCAGAAACCTCTTACATATTTCCAGATTTTAACTTTTTGTGTTTATTCGTAAATGAATGCCCTGCTTGATCATACTCGGCGTCACACAAAAGCATCACAAGTCGCAGATCCACAGGCTTGAACGGCCGTTCCAGCTTACAGATCTGCTACTTTTTCTCATTTTTTATTTTGAATCCTGAAAGATCACAGTTTTGGACATGTGAGGTTTCCACCTGACAGAGAACATTAACGATCATAGTTCTCTAATAATATCCCAAAGCTTTCAGGTTATGGGGGAAATGTCTCAAATTAAAGCGACAGCCTGTAGAAGAAGGAATATTAGAACAGGTGTCTAAATATTTGGGTCTCATTCGTATTTTTGGTTGAACGCCACTCACACACACACACACACACACACACACACACACGCACCCCCCCCATACATTTAGCCACAGCTGTAGGTCATGTGAGGGGAGAAAAAAACCATCTAACGACAAACTTCAACGTGCTGCTGAAAGAAGAATGTTCTGCCACTGGATTCAATTGTGTTGATAACAAATTGCAAAGCTAAATCCGAGGGCTGGAGGTTGACATGGAGGTTGACATAAGCGGAGCGCTGTGTTCTCGACCCTGATTCTGTATGCCATTCCAGAATGGATGGAAGGCCCTCGGGCCAGCTAGGCGCTGTTTGGCAGACCCGTTCTCTCTCTCTCTCTCTCTCTCTCTCTCTCTCTCTCTCTCTCTAAATATTTAAACATGGCAGAGTTGAGTGTTGAGGGTTTATTTAAGTGAAAGTTTTGGCTTAAAACCATTATAGGAGAACACTCTGGGAGAAAGTGTAGAACAAAACCTCCTCCGCCTTGGCATCTATAGGTTTAATGCTGTAAGATCTTCAGCTGCCTTTATTTTGCGTCTCATCTCATGTCTGAAGTTATAGTATACTGACTTCTAACTTTGTCGTACTCTATGGTACTGAACAGATATTCGACTGCAAAACGGCTTTATTGTTCATTCCCTGGTGCTGATATATTGGGTTTTATTATTATTATTATTATTATTGCATACAGTACTGTGTGTGACAAATATTTGACTCTTTTTAAAAAATATATATTTATTGCATTTTTATTTTTTGTACAAACAATACAACAGAACAATACATAATACATCAGACAATACAATTACTTAAAAAAAGCATACAGTACATACAAATACAATATAATAAGGGCACTTAGAATGGTAACAACAACAGAGTCCTTATGGCCACAAGACCAAACAGCTGCAGAGAATACAATTAGACATTTTCAGTTTCCATCATTAAATAAGATAAATATTAACCGTAATATATTGGATAAACCGTCCCCATATTTTATCAAACATCTTTTGTTTATTATAAGTATGAGTATAAGTGATTCTTTCCAGAGGAAGGCACATTGATAGCTCCCTAAACCACTGAGCAATACTGGGTTTGCCTATCTTTTTCCACGATAAAGCTTTTTAGCTTTAAAGCTCTTTTGGCTTGTAGTAAGCATAAATCTAAAAGTCTTTGTTCGCTACTCTGAATCTTATGGCCAGGTGGGTAAAGACCTAATAGAAACAGATACGGGTCAAGCTCAACATTTATCAGACTCGTGACCTTTTGATTTTTTATCCTTTCCATCCTCTCTTAAGAATTTTTCTTTGATTTAACACTCAATTTCACATTCAACAATGCGCTGCTCACATTTTATCACCTTACGTCCTCATAGATAATGTTTGACTTCTGCTAATGTACTTTCAATGTGCCGAGGAAAACTGCTATTGTCTTGGCTTAGCTTCACGTGGCCCCTCCCTCACACAAAACAACCAGACTGGGGGGGGGGGGGGGGGGGGGTTAAGACCGCATGTTTCAACACCGTGGTTGCTGCCACTGCATTGCGACCATGGTCCCACTTAATGAGGATGCTAATATCCATTATTAATGGAACATCTGGTCACTCCGCATGGCGAGGAGCAGCCGCTCGGACGAGGGCAGCATGGTGATTTGTTACCAAGGGCTAGAAATAGACTTTAGCCAAGCCTTTGTGGTTTAATGAAAGACGAGCCAGCGCTGTGGGAAGAGGAACACTTGACTTCACCGAGGTTTTCAACCTTATTTTCTTATGATTGGTCCTCATTATAAGAAGATCGCCTCAACTTCTGTCTACTCGCTCTGTGTCTCATTGGTGCATGGCTGGGGACGGTTCTGTCTACTCGCTCTGTGTCTTATTGGGGACAGGCTGGGGACAGTTCAGAAATGACATCATCGATGGCAGGGTTTCCAAAGCTAATGGAAACTTCAGCAAGTTCAGCCTTTCTCTTCCTGGGAAGTTAGCGTGCCAGCCATTGATCTTGCATTAATAAAACAAAACTTCTTCTTGTTTGAAATGACCAAACTTGCCTGCCGATGACGTCACTGGTATATAAGCAGGTTTCTGACCTGAACTGTCCACAGCCCTTCTCTGAGACACGCGAATAGACAGAAATGGTGCCATATAATGATCAGGCGGGAAGAAGAGAAGAGAGCACTTCCGCCCGACCCGGAAGTGATAGCCCTCCATATTTGAGCCACATCCTCATTCTAGGCTGTGTCCGTGTCCGTCGGATCGGGATGCAGGAGTACAAAAGAATATACTGTATATGCTGGATTAATGCTTATTAATCAAATCTCGTAATCTCGTGATTGGCACCGTTGGATACAATAGCTATTCACGAGATTCTCTCGTTCTGGCACAGAAAAGGTGAATGAAAGCAGCGCCTGCAGCTGCATGGTGGCCAGAGAGCAGAGCCTGCAGCTGCATGGTGGCCAGAGAGCAGTGCAGCCTGCAGCTGCATGGTGGCCAGAGAGCAGTGCAGCCTGCAGTGCAGTGCAGTGCAGAGAGCAGTGCAGCCTGCAGCTGCATGGTGGCCAGAGAGCAGAGCCTGCAGCTGCATGGTGGCCAGAGAGCAGTGAATGAAAGCAGAGCCTGCAGCTGCACGGTGGCCAGAGAGCAGTGAAGTGAATGAAAGCAGAGCCTGCAGCTGCATGGTGGCCAGAGAGCAGAGCCTGCAGCTGCATGGTGGCCAGAGAGCAGAGCCTGCAGCTGCATGGTGGCCAGAGAGCAGAGCCTGCAGCTGCATGGTGGCCAGAGAGCAGAGCCTGCAGCTGCATGGTGGCCAGAGAGCAGTGAAGTATCAACACTGCAATGTAGAAATACTCAGTATTCGAAGTCTTCACAGATAACTGGTTTGGATGGATTACTCATGTCTCTACCATAAGACCTGATTTTGTATAAATTCAGTTAAACCTGTTTAACCTGTAGAAACAGATGCACCTGTTTGAGGTACTTATATGTATTATGATCATCAATAGAAAAGAGAGGCAGATATCTCCCCTTGTGTGTATTGTACGTATATTGCCTTGTTTTGTTTTGTTTTGTTTTGGGTTGTATGTATTAAGTCAATTGAAAAAATAAATAAAAATACTCAGTATTCAAAATGTACTTGAGTAAACAATTTCACAAGTTCAAAATGTATAACGTCTGTAGAAAATAGCAGATCCACAAGATCACAATCCGTCGTTTTTGCTATTTTCAAATGGCCAATGTTTTGCTCTTGCTGTCTTGCTCCCCCTGTCTGGGGGATCGAGCTGGGAACCTTCCGCTTCCCAAGCGGCCACTCTACCTCTGAACCACTGCTGCACGTACTTGAGTACATGCACTTAGTTACTTTACACCGCTGCCAGAGAGAGAGAGAGAGAGAGAGAGACTGAAGTGTTGGTAACTCCCACGGCTCTCATCTGGGCCTCATAATCACTAGGTGAGGTAGATGAACATCGGTGGAGGGAGGCTGAGCGCTGAGTCAGATACGTGGCTGTGGGGTGCGAGATGTGGGAGGATGTTACGAGACGTCAGTTCCACTCTGGCGTTGTAAAAATGGGAGCACTTTTCACACCCCCATATTATACCCTTATGGGCTCCATTTTTAGACATCACCCAGAGAGTCGAGCTAACGTGCATGTTCTACCGTGCCAGTAGGCGGTTCATTCAGATATTTCTGTTGTCATGGGGAAGGGAAATGAGATTCTATATTATGGTTATGAGAGGTTTCTTTTCTCGCGCAAAATGGGAGAGTTGCATTTATCTGTTCTTTACAAAGGTCTCTACATTCCTTGCATGGAATGTTGGACTTGGACCCCCACGTTCGTGTGTATTTGGCTGCGGACCCCCATCAGGAAATAGTTTGTGCCAGGGACCCCCATAGAAGAGTTGTGTTGTGAAAATGTTTCAAAGCATATATTTTACTAGATTTCTTTGTAAACAGCAGATCCACAAGCTCACAACACGCGTTGTGAACTTCCCGCTTTGAGAACCACGTGTTAGAGTCGACGTGAACATGGGGAATAATAATAAATGCCAAAGTAATTTTTCATTGTCTCTCGCTCGACCATTCCTCATGTCCCCGTGCCCCCTCTACACAGTCCTCACACCCTATGACCTGTTCCCTCCCTGCTGCTCTTCAAAGAACACGCAACGTGACCTAGTTGTGTTTTATGGATCAGAATTCCACACGCCTGGCCTGGGGAAACGCTGCGTGAGACTCGTGGCAGCCGTTGAAGGGTGTATACGTGTGCGGCAGAACCTGGAAGCAGAGCCTTGGAGGAGGCCACTGTTATGGCTGTCTTACCAGAGGAGATGGATGGCCTGATGGACAGACGGATGGAGGGGAAAGGCCCGGGAGTGTGTTTCTTTCTCTCCCCTCTGTGCTGGTGGAAGTGGGCCAGGAGGAGCAGAAATAGCGCCGGTCCCCCTTGAGGAGTCACTCCACAAGGTCACCCCGTGTGCCCTCGGCCAGCCCCTACAATGTCCAAGCAGCTTCCTCTTTATTTTCCTCTGCCTCTCTCTCTCTCCCCCCTCCTAGCCTAATGGCATACCCAGGCCTGCACTCGCTTGTGTGCGTGCGTGCGTGTGTGTACTCTGCAAGGCCACGTAGAAGGACAGAGGTGGGGGGGAAGTCACGGAGAGGGGGGAAACAGAGTTTGTGTGCTAACGAACCCCCCCGAGCTAATTAGAATTTCAGCCAAGCTGGCTACTCTGCTCATTTCCCCGGCTTCCTCCCTTCGGACAAATACAATTTCACCCTTCAGCCCGAGTAGAATTAATCCAGTTAATGTTCAACACGAAGTGAATAATGGCCACTTATCTGCCGGGACGGCTGTGACAGAGGGGCTCTTGAGTTAAGAAACCAAGCCCCCCCACCCCCAGTGTTGGGTCACACTAAATCTGCTTTATGGAGAGGTTAGCTGGGCCACTGACGTTGTACAGCCCGGTATAGAGGCCGGTAGTACTGGGATCGTAATGGCAAAGGCGTTTCGGAATGTCACCGACGAGCCCAAGCGGTTCCTTGCTCAAGTCGAATACTTGAACATATACTTGCCTTCCAACAGGACTCGTCAAGTTGAGCTCAGTTGATCTTCAAACATTGCCCCTGTCACGTTCTCACTCCAACATAAAATGTGGCTGGTTATCTAATTCCACAGAGGCAGGGCTACACCAGAAAATGTGTTCTCTCTCTCTCTCTCTCTCTCTCTCTCTCTCTCTCTCTCTCTCTCTCTCTCTTTCTCTCTCTCCCCTCCCACCATGTCTTGGCTATCAGCTGTTGGGTTAGAAGTCCCAGCTGCCTTGGTGTTGACTCTAGAATGATAGCTATCAGCATTTGCCACATGAAAGGAGAGAAGAACAAGGTTTGGGTTCTCAAAAAAAGCTGATTAGAAAGAAAAAGGCGTAGGGACGGTCATTTTGGGACGCTGTGGACAAGTTTGATATCTTGATTATGGGATTTGTTTTAGCAGGAGTGTTTTTGTTTTATTTCATATCCTATGGGGAGGGGGGGGAGTATAAAACAGTTCCTTCCCTGGTATGACTTGAATAATAATGTGCTGGCATGATAAGATCCTTGTGAGACCCTGCAACTTTTGCTACATTAAACATTTTTAAGATTGGTTCCTGGCCTCGGGGGCAGCTAGTATACACAATATCGCTCATCCTGTGCTTTGATATGGCCACAAAAGCACTGATATGCTTATGCATGCTTCAGAAGGGAGTAAACCTGTTTGGCTCGCCGTCTAAAATTACCAAGCAGAGGCTCTCTGTTGCATGCCAAGAGCCCAAGTCAATGCTATCTGTGGCATGTCCCCCAAAGCTGGCCTCGGTGCTTTATTATTCAGGCCTCTGCATGACATTTTCAACGACTCACTCACCACAGCCCTGAGATCAGTTTATTGGGGGAAAAGGGCACCGCTTATTGGAGAGAACGGCAGGATCCCAAACCAGTTGACCCGTTCTGTGTGGTTGTAGGACGCTGTCACTTAAGGGATCCTCATAAAAACCTGCGGAGAGGCCCTATAAGTACAGGCCAGAGTGTAATTGATACTCTTGTGTTTGTAAGGGGGCCAGGATTCTTATGTTCCTCTGTGTGAGACTTAAGAAGCAGCAAGAGTCGTCCCGCCACGTGTGAGGGGGGAATCCAGGCCAGGGAGAGACGGCTTTCACCATAAAGCGAAGCGAAACCTTCAGGCTAACTCTAGGGAAGTCACTCAGAAGATACCGCGCTGGTGTCCTCAAAAAAGCGGTCATTCTCGGAGCCACACTGTAAGAGTTGGTTTAACTCTGCGAGTGTATACACATGGTGTAACCAAATGGCTCACTCTCAGGGTTACAAATGGATATCAGGTTTACAAATGGATTTTACTGTGCGCCGGCTATTTTCAGCAGTCTTAGAATCTTCCTTGTGTAGTTTGTCCCCCGGCTGGTTTTTCAAAGACTGCTTTTCCCCCTTATTTTTCTTTACTTCCTCCTTTTCTCCTGTATTTTTTTTCCATGCATGCACCAGAGGGGGATTTTAAGAAGAAGACGGAAAAAAAGAAACTAGCACAAATCTTGATTTAATTAGTCCCTAACCCACTTCCATTCCATCCATCCTCCAACTTGCCTTTTTTAAATCATCCATAAATCTATTCAGCGTTGCTTGCCAGCAAACTCTTATTTGGGGGGGCATTTAGACTTTTCCCACCCTTCTCTTGACACATTTCTGCAAAAGACAAATAAGCAAATAATCAACAGCAGCAGGATATTGTTAAACGCTCTCATATTGTGAGAACAGGCACAGATAGCGTTACAGGGCAGTACAGGCATGCAGAGTGTGCGGGAGATTACGTGCGGACCAAAATAGACCATGATGGTGGTAATCTGTCAGAGAACAATTTGGGGTGTTTGCGCCTAGTCGGGGTTTCCTGACTGTGCATGCATGCATATCGACAATATTGCATTGACTGTTAATTTGGAAAAAAGCTCACCGCGGCATGGGTGGCATTTTAATGTAGCCTAATAACGCACCAGTATGCGATTAGATGTTCTCTGTCATAAATGATTATGAGGGTCCATAAACTTTATAAAGTTTATGGACGCACTCATAATAATTCGCACAGAACACATGTTGCCTGTTTGAAATTAAAATGGAATGCACAGCAGTGGAAACATTATTTTATATCTTTTGTGTGATTGAGCGGCAGTGGTTCAGGAGGTACAAAAAGGTTGTCTGGCAGCTGGAAGGTTCCTGGTTCCAGGCCTATCCTCCTGACCTGGCAGCTGGAAGGTTCCTGGTTCCAGGCCTATCCTCCTGACCTGGCTGCGTGTTGAAGGTTCCTGGTTCCAGGCCTATCCTCCTGACCTGGCTGCGTGTTGAAGTTTCCTTGTGCAAGACACCGTTCATTTATGATGGGGAGGTTGCCAGTGCCTTGCATGCATGCATGGTTCCTTCCGCTGTTGGCATGCATGTGAATAATGTAATGTAATGGAGTTCCATTGTGTGTGTGTGTGTGTGTGTGTGTGTGTGTGTGTGTGTGTGTGCGTGTGCGTGTGCGCGTGCGTGCGTGTGCATGTGTGAATGGCTGAATATGAAGTACATGGTAAAGCACATTTGAGCGTCAGACGACTAGAAAAAGCGCTACATGAATACAGTGCATGGTGTAGTAACCATGCACTAACCAGTGAGACACGACGCGCAGCGGAGTGTCTCCCAACCCTCTCAGCCATTATAAAATACACGGTAAGCTGGTACCTCGCGTCCTCCATTGCTTTTCTAAAACGGTTACAAACATGGCAATAATAACCTCATAAAACTATTCCTAATTCACAAAGGTGGCTACTCGGCCAGTCTCTGTGACGGGGGAATAGGAGGCGCTTGATGTCTTTACAAGGCCGTCCGGAGCCTCACAGTCACATGAGCGCGGGGCGCAGGCGGTGCTTAGATTCCCGCACAGCCAGGGTTTGTAAGGCAATCAAGTGATCCCCTTCCCCAGTTCAGCTACAGGGCTGCGGGATCAATGTAACGCACCTGGGAATGATATAAAGTGATTGAAGGTGTAGATTATCATGAGATTTACTCAAGGCCCCAGTGAGGCTCTCCAATGTTGAGGCGCTCGGCCCTAGTGGTAAGAGGAGGGACTGCAGGCGGACCCGTGGAGTTATGACGAGGAAACCCCGTGCAGCTGGGCTTTAACGTTGAGCGCGTTTGCTCTTCCGCATTTTGGGCACCAACTTTTGGTGGGTTGTACATGGTTTGTTGCACTTCCTCTGGTGTTGTGGGTGTGGACTTCGTTAACATTAAGGAAGTATTTAGACAGGTACATGGGTATCTTGGTGGTGTATCGAATCTTGTGGACCAGACCCATTGCAAGATGCTGTACTCTGTCGTCGACCCTAAGCCATTCCAGCCTGTCAAAGTGGGCAGGGGTGAGGTGGGTTCGGGGGGTGAGGCCAAGTAGGAGCCTGACCAGTTTGTTTTGGGAGGTCTGGAGCCTTGTTTTAAGGGCCTTTGAGGTGCTGTGGTACCAGGAGGTGCATGTATAGTCGAAGAAACCTTGTACGAGGGCTCCTGTTAGGGTCTTCAAGGTGTTTTTGTTGACCAGTGATGAGATCCTGTAAAGGATATATGTTGACTTTTTTGATTACGTTGGTGGCCATTTTATCACCGGAAAGATTAGCCTCCAGGATGGAACCTAGGTAGGTAATTTCATCTTTTCGTGTGATAATATTGTCAGTGTCACCCACTCTAACCAAGAAGCCATCTGCCTTGCTGAGATTACTATTTGATCTGAAGAGAATGGATTCAGTTTTTCCCAGGTGTAAGGATATCACACTTGCACTTGTAACAAGAGTATGTTTTACATTGTGGTAGGCCTATTGATAAAGAATATGTGAGTAGGCTACTTCTTCCATCACACTGGCACTCAGTCAGTGCATATAGACCACTAATACTTTACACTTTCTATTTTGTTAAATGCAATTTAGCTCTAATGCTCTTTGATACTTTGAGTGACCTCTTCAATGCGCTACAACATAATCTTTAGCAACTTTTAACTGGTTTTGCTTTGTAAGCCTGCTCTCCTTTCTCCTGCTAATGTCCATGTGTTATGTTAAACACCGCCGTTTTGTTTACAGCCACTCATTCATGGCTCCTTTTCCTTTAAAGACGCAGCGTCCTGGTGGGGCTCTCTCTCTCTCTCTCTCTCTCTCTCTCTCTCCCTCTTATTTTTTTAGCCATTCGGCAGATAATATTGCTCCGGGGCATGAAGCAAACTCACTGGTTCAGCAGGGGGGAAGTCAAGTCAGTGGTTTACTTACTTTACAATGCAAATGACGCGAGAAAAAAAAGAAAAGAAGGGAAAAAAAATACCAGTCATTCACAACGCTAATTATAGCAATGTTAGGCCGGTGACTTGGTGACATCACACTGGTTATTAGCATGCGGGGAAAGGAGAGGAGGGGAGAGGGGGAGGGAGAGCAGAGCAGAAACCGTTCCTCCGCTCTTCTCTTCTCTTCTCTTCAGTCCGCTCCGTTCCGTGCAGCCAGCCAGTCAGTCAGTCACTGCGCTGCGCTCCGTGCGCACTGGGAAAACAAGCAACTAAACTCATATCTGTACTTTCTATATCTACACAAATGGATCTGGCCTCAACTTACTGTATACATCCAAGAAGAAGAAGAAGAAGGGAGATTTATCACGTTTCTTTCGTTTGGATTGCATTATTATAAACTGGATTTGACCGCTCCGTTTTGTTTTTGGGACCCCTACTACTAGTAGCTGAGGACTTCTTTGCAGCCAGGCAGGGGGGATTTGTTTGTGCGTAACACGTATTTGGGCTTTTCTTTTTAAGACCACCACGATCTCACTCACTCACACTCACGACTCACCTCCTCACTTCCAAGAAGAAGGAGAAGAATCCTGGCGCTTGCTTGGTGAATGTGTTTGCGGAGAGAGTGGGGGCTAACAAACGGGGCGTTTTGCGGAGGGGACCGTGCGTGCGTGCGTGGTGGTGGGGGGACAGACAGCTTTGCGTCGTGGTAGCACTAGAAGCAGGGCATACATACCAGAGACACAGACAGACAGACAGACAGTCGGTCGGGGATTTATAACTGCTGCCTGTGGCACTGGAATGGTGTGAGACCAAACAAAATCCTGCAATGAGCAAGACGACGGTTTCAAACTATACCGACGATGGGGACCTGATGATGAAGGGCTGCCTCGCTTATAGTTTGTAAAAGAAGGTAAGAAGAATTGGCCTTAAATTCACTAGTTGTCACACACACACACTCGCTCCGTTATTTTATTAGTGTTGCGTGACTGTTGGTGGAGGAGCTGACCAGCGCCTGGTTTGTCCCGAGACCCGACCCCCGCACACAACCATTGCGCTACTCTTCCAGGCTTTTTTAAACTAGGCACAACGAAGAGATACACTGCTGCTACACATGCAATTAATTGCGCATTTTTATTCCGTATTGTTTATGCGTAATTGTGAGTGAAGACTGACAAACCACGGTAATTTAAGGCAGTTTCACACTTGCATACTATTTTTCTCATTTGAGGAGAGCTGCGAGTGTGTGTGTGTGTGTGTGTGTGTTGGTAAGCCTAGACCTCCACCCATTACAAACTTATATCCTACCTTTTCCCTTTAAAAATAAGAGGTGGGCACAGCAGTTAAACGCTCGCACCCGAATCACCCCACTCTGTTTACCCCCCCCCCCCCCCCACACACACACACACACACATCTATCTCTCTCTCGCTCTCTCCACTCCACCCCATCTATTGCAGTGTGGCGCATTGGTCAAGGCAAACTGACCAGCGCTTTTGCGTACCGTCCCGGAGTATAGGCTAGTATTAAAGCCGGGTCTTTGTTGCCGTGCAGCTCCTGTGGTCATGTTATGGATTGATTGAGTTAGTGGGCCTGCGGGTCACAAGGATTAGCATAAGAACGGCCGGGCCAACCCGGCGGGATGATGAATAATGTCTGTGGCTTCAGCAGCTGACTGCATGAGTCAGTGAGTCAGTGAGCAACGGCAATGCCAGCTCTAAAAAAAAATTGCAAAGTAGCCCAAATAGCAAACAATGACAGCCAGGACTTTATACTGTTCATAATTATTCACCAAATGGTACAGCAGCCTACAGCAGGTAGGCTTAGGCTAATAGTCTTTACTGGCTTTCAGATTTTCCATCTGGGAAAGCCTTTATCCCTTCACTCCACTTCCTAAGGATAGTGTCACTTGATGAAGCAAGTCACTTTAATGAATAAATAATGTCCTCCTTTCTCAGACGTGGAGAGATCATTGCTGGAAAGCAGTTTGATGTTACACAAATATCTCTCTCTCTCAGTTTTTCTATACCCCTCTCTTCCATATCCACCCAGATCCCACACATGACCTGTAGTTTGATTTCAAAGACATGCAGAGAAAGGGAACATTTTCTATATTTGACTGCAGCAGCGAGAAAGAAGACACTGGACTTATTTCCCCCCCAACTCATGCTATTTAACAAATTCTTGCTTGAGTAGAATTGCACCCCTGAGGTTGTTTGTACTGTATGTACCATAGATTATGTTGCATGCGCTTGTCTGCCTGTAAAAGGAGAAACGTGCATGTTTGGGTAGGTATATGAGTTTGTGTGCGTGTGCACGCAGCCACACACACACACACACACACACACACACACACACACACACACACATGTACTTATTAGTTCTGCCGCATTCATTAGCCACTACTAGATTATAATTTATTCCGGCAGTTGGACACAGTAATCTGTATCAGTGGGAAGGGAAGATGGAGCCACACTAATTAGCTGCTAATGGCAAGCAAGCATCTTTGGCAAGTTTGATTCTTGTCCAAAAAACACCCCACAGACTGATTAAATCCAACCATGCCTGCTTGAATTTCACAATACAGCCTAGAGGCCTTTGCATATCTGTCTGTAAACGCGGACAGATCAACACTTGGAAGTCTGGTCTATGTGCGTGTTGTATAGCGTTACACAGACATCGGCCTCAACAAGTCTTTCGAAACAGTGAGCGGAAATGTCTTGTTCTCGCAGAACAAAAGGCTGTTAAAAGGGAAAGTGTCCTCCTCTTTTTTCCCCGTCCTTCCAGAGAAAACAAAAGCAAGGGTGAGAGAGGGAGAGAAAAAAAGGAGAGGAGACTTGGCTGCTGCCTGCTCCCTCCCAGCTGTTCAGACGACCTCTCCTCTCCTCGCTCTCCATCCCGCCTCCTCTTTTCTTGCAGAGCTGCCATTTAATGATGGGATTTTAATCCCACTGTCCGGAGTGATGCCATGGAAAAGTTGCAGTGCGGTTCTGGGAGTCACTTAGGAATGGGCCACGGAACCAAACGGAACGGGGCTTTTCTGGTGGATTCCGTTCCCAAACCCACCAAGGCTGCGCTTCTGCTGCGCGGCTGTTTTTTGCATATAGGGTTTGAAATAAAAGTCTTTTTTAGTTTTGTTTTTGTTAGAGCGAGCTTGAACGGAGTCTTGGGGCACATATTTAACTTTCTTTGCCAACATCATTCGTGTGCAGCTAGGTCTGTGAAAGCTCAACTTGTTCAGAGTTCCTGCACTACCGTTTTTCCAGTGATTCCTGCATGAATTTAGGTTAACCATCTTTTCCGCTGATGTTGATTTGCTAACCTGGAAGATTTGGACAGATGTTTTTTTGGAAGTGTCAAACTGTGCAAACTCACATGAAATGCGTAGTTCTTTTTAAGGTGTCAAACTGTGCAAACTTACATCAAATGTGTCAGGTGCACATTAGTGATGGATGTTTCCTGGGTTGTTGACCTAAAAGCCACTGAACCAATAGCCAGCATCGGTCCGTGTGGTGTGGCTGTTAGGGTCCCTATCACACTCTAGTTATCTATTAAAAACAGCCATCGCCTGGGTTACTGGGCTAATCCGCAGAGCAACAGTGCGACGATAATTAACCCGGCGTGGTGAATGATTGTCTGGCTGAAATCGCGGCCGCAGAGATTACTGTCCGACCACATATCGCCCTAGTTTGAAACAAACCTCCATGCTCCTCGTGAACAGCGATACAGCTGAATTTATATCTCCCCGGGGAGGAAAGGCCAATCATGTTTAGAGAGGAAACAGTCCACTTCCCTCTCGTTCTCTCTCTCTCTCTCTCTCCCCTCACTTTACTTGTGAGTCATTTATGAGGCGCGTGTGATGTACTTGACTTGGACTACCAACGAGCCTCCGATCTCTCCTAATTGAAATCGTGTAGATGACATGGAAAAACACAGGTTTATATTTCACTGGGTGGGGGGGGGGGGGTTCCTTCGACATGTGCATGAAGTGGTGGTGTGGGTGGGTTGGATTTTCTCGGCATGTGCATGAAGTGTGCTGTAAATCACGAGGGATGGAGAGAGGGGGAATAGAACGAACGCCAGGCCCCTGTAGGCAAATCTTTAACCAACTCTCATGTGGGGAGATCAGATGCTTGTGAGGTGAAACACTCACGGATGTGCAGCGTACATCTTGAATACATCTATATTTGACAGCAGTCTGAGTCAGGAGAGAGAGAGAGAGAGATAGAGACAGAGAGAAAGAAGAGGAACATGGACAGAGATGCTGTTGAGGAGGGCCAAGCTGGAGCTCCTATAACCTCCATGGCTGTAGCACAGAGCAGAGAAGCGGTGTTTGGACAGTCCAGTGGTTGTGGTGTTGAGCAGGAATGCGGTGTGAAATGCTTTCCTTCAGGTCCACCTCCTCGTGCTCCTCCGGGCTATTTATATACCCCCTATCTCCAAGCATGCCCCACCGTTCTGAGGCAGAATCCACTGCAAGCCACCTGGCAGCGTGTCAAAAGAGTGGGAGATGTGCGCCCGCGTGCTTCATGTTTATTTATTTTTTTATTTTTCTCCTTTCCGTCCTCATGCCTATCGGTGCCGTTTGCCATATTGGCACGCCGAACCATCATCTGCGTTCCAGCACAGTTGGTGCCAGTGATGCGTGCGTGCGTGCGTGCGTGCGTGCGTGCGTGTGTGTGTGTGTGTGAGGGGGAGAGTCTCTAAGGAAACGGGAAAGCAATAGTTTATCCATTCTGTTGAGCTTGTGTACTTGAAGCTGTGAGTGGACTCTCGAGTGCCACCCCAGCTAATCACCCATAAATAAATGATGATGCAGAAGGTGCTGCGTTGTAATGAGCTGGCCTCGCTGCTTGCCCCCAGGCTACAGCGCCACGCCACTGGGATGGGGTTTTCGCTGATCGCCCTTCCCCTGTCAGCTAGGACAGCTGCTTGATGACTTCAGTCCGCTGTATAGCTGCTGTGCTGTACCGCTAACCGGTCCCATCAATATTTATGGGAGTGATATCTTGGCATGTCACATCGCTTGGCGTTAATATTAATGCAGGCGGTTTGCTGAAGCCTGTGGCTCCATGGTGATTGCCCTTCTACAAGGGCACGCAGGAAGTCGCAGAGGCTCTTTGCCTGATGCAGTGTGTGGAAAGCTGAAGATGATAGGCTGCGCGGCTTATGGCCGATGACTCCTCAGGTGATGATGGAGAATTCATCCAAAATGCGCGTTTATTTATTTAAAGGATCACTTCTCATACCACCAGTCCCGGCGTGTCAGCGTATTGTTATGTAATCACTGCATTGAGTTACATGGGGATTAGGGGGGGAAAAAAACATGTTTCACGTGTAAATTCCATCATCAACATCCATTAAAAGCTAAGCCAAGTAGCCGTTGTTAAATATACATGTACTTACAGGTCTCGTGAACATATAAATGAGCATATTTGACTGTGTATATACATTCTTAACCAAGTTTAGATTCAGGCCCTGTCCACATGTAGTTTATTTTCTTTGTGTTTGAGCCTGTCATGCACAGGCAAAACATGTTTTTGGCCCCTGAAAACGTAACTTTCCGGAAAACTTTTGAAAACAGTAGTTGTCTGCCACATCATAGTGTGTGCCAGAGGTTATGGTTGCTTGTTGTGACATCATCTCCTTGGCGCCGTTATTTCCTTGCTTTGTTTACGTCACATTCTCACACTTACACATGAACGTACAGTACAGTTACTACTATTCCATCATATTGAGGAACAGGTGTCAGCATGCATGATGGAGGTTCAAGGTTCAAGGTCTTTATTAATGTCCCAGAAGGGCAATTGTGTTTACAGCAACAGTAGTGGTTTCAGACATACAAACAATACAAAACAATACAGGACAACAACAGACATGAGACACCATAGCATAAACATAGGTCTGGTCACATCTAGTGCAGGTATAGCTGGTTTTATTCTGATTCAGTTGGTACTGACTGTAGCAAGGCTATGTGTGAAGGGGGAGAGGTCGGATGCGTTACGTTCTAGGCACTGATGGAATGCACCCGTGATCGACGTTAACGAGACAAGAGTATGAAAAAGTTCTTCCTTTGAATGATTGCAACCTTTCTCAAATAATCGGTTCAGAGAAATAAAAGACGGCGCCACATGCTGTTCTCTTGTGCACACTATTATTTTATAGAGGCATCTAAAGGGCACTAGTAAGCTTCTGATTGGGTTGTCTTCGTGAGACTGCAGGTGATGACGCGATGGCAGCCGCGTTTTTGGCCAAAAAAAAGAGAAAGAAATTGGAGGAGGAAATACTCATTTTTCAGAAAACTCTTTGACAAGGAGAATCAAGGTGACAATCGTGACATTTGACCAAATCTCTCTCTGTGCCTTAAGTGCTTCATACGCTAACAGAATCTCAGATCTGTCAGTCTCTCATTCTGTCAGGCAGTGTCCTTAAGCAGGCAGACAGGGCAGTCTGTCTGGGTGGGTAATGGGATTGCCTCCCGCCTTGGCCCGCCTGAGGGGCAGGAGAGGTTAGCGGGGAAGTGACCTAGTGGCCACCCAGAGTTTCCCCCGGTGCACCAGACTAGAGCTTGGAGCTGCCAAGGACACAGACGGGATTTGTATGCGTACAGTGTCTCATATCCTTGACATTATTGGAATACAAACCAGAGCTGTAGTGTATATTATAGGCCTGTATTTATCTTTTGTAGCAGACCTTCAATGTACAATGTACCTGACACAGTTTGTCTTCATTAGGAAGACAAAAGCACTGATTTGCGGTCGGGCAGGAAACCTCTTATCTCCATATTCTGACCTTTTGTGTTTTTTGCTCGTAAATGAACGCCCTAATTGGTCATACTACAAAAGTGACAAAAGCAGCAGATCTGCAAGCTCAAAACACAGCGTTTTGAGCTTGTTGATGTTCTACTTTTGCTACTTTTGAATTTTAATCCCGAAAGGTTTTGGACATATGAGGTTTCCACCTGACAGAGATGATATCTAGGCCTTCTATTCTTTTTTTCTTTTTTCTTTTTTACTTTTACAAGATTCTCAATTACACCTGGGCTATATAGTTTTATCACCGTCGTGTTTTCAGCAGTACTGTAGAATCGGTGTGGTGGCCTATAGTGTAAATATGACGTGTCAGTTTATTGCTTTCTTAACATGTTTGTGAGATAAAAGAGCAGATGGGTAGATAAGTGTCAAATTCAAACACGCCGAGCCGTCTTTTCCCTCCGAAACACCGATAGTTTCCATTTTATGGCTGGGTGGGTCCCCTGCTCAACTTGACAGACGAGAACAGAGCACTATGCTGGCTAAGCGTCTGCTAGCATTTGAAGAAAACCTTGTACAGACAGACAGACAGACAGACAGCGCGCGCGTGTGTGTGTGTGTGTGTGTGTGTGTGTGTGTGTGTGTGTGTGTGTGTGTGTGTGTGTGTGTGTGTGTGTGTGTGTGTGTGTGTGTGTGTGTGTGTGTGTGTGTGTGTGTGTGTGTGTGTGTGTGTGTGTGTGTGTGCTCGTGTGTGTGTGTGTGCGTACACACATTTCTGTGTATTTACAGTACTGCTTTCCATCACTGTCAGTGGAAGTGTGCTGGTTATTTCCCTAGCCTGTTTGTCATTACATCGTTGCTCTTGGTGCCCCGGAGGATTGTGGGGGATATATAGTATCTGTGGGACCCCGTTGGGTTTCACAGTGAAAGGCGCCGCAGCAGGAAACCTTGACTCGTGAACTCCGACCTTTGATCTATGTGCAGTTTACGTTACACGTCCTGCACGGATGGAGGCCCTGCAGACGAAGCCCATGGTGGTTCTGAACATTACTCAGCTGCTTAACTGGTTATCTTTAGTTTTGAAGTTGAACAGTACTTAGCTGGTTATCTTTAGCCTCATCTCTAGGTTTATTGTTTATTGTTATTTTTTCTCATTAGATCAGGGGAGATTAATGAAAGGTGCATAACAATTATTCACGATACTATATTGATTATGGTTGCTTATATCTAACCTTTATAGAGCGTCGCAGTCCCGCCTCCTACCCTGGACCAGGAAATGAAACCCAATGCATTATTCTCATAGACATTTCTTAAAGTATTTATTTAAAGACGGTTACGCCACGGACAAAGCCAACTCGAGTCGTGACAACTCATGACAACACAAACAATATTTTGGACCAAACAAATAATTAGAAAGAAGAAAAAAACGGCAGGTTACAACACTTTTTTTGTTGTTTTTCTTCTTTGTAATTATTTGTTTGGTCCAAAATATTGTTTGTGTTGTCATGAGTTGTCACGACTCGAGTTGGCTTTGTCCGCGGCGTAACCGTCTTTAAATAAATACTTTAAGAAATGTCTATGAGAATAATGCATTGGGTTTCATTTCCTGGTCCAGGGTAGGAGGCGGGACTGCGACGCTCTATATACCACCACTTACAGTATTGTACTTATATAATACATTATGATATTTTTGTAACCTGTAAGAGCCTAGGGGCTCCATTTTCGTCACCGCTAAACCCCTTATCCCTAAACTTCTTTGCCTTTTTTTTTTTTTTTTTACTATTTTGCAAAACATTTTTGAATAGTTAAAATGGCCAGTCTACAAGCTCACAACGTGTCAATGTAGAGGCTAGCTGAACTATTCAAAAATGTTTTTCAAAATAGTAAAAAAAAGGCAAAGAAGTTTAGGGATAAGGGGTTTAGCGGTGACGGAAATGGAGCCCTAGATGTCTCCACTAGGCCTGACAGTTGTTGTTTTGGTACAGCCTATCTTGTTTTAGTTCAGCTTGTCCTTGTAGCAGCTACAGTATAACTATGGTTTGAGACCTGTGCTCTTTGGCAGAAGTACAGACCGTACCACAGACCTCAGTGTTATTGTTCTTCTCCCCATGATATGGGCATGAAAGCATAACCATCACCGCCTAGAATATTGTCCCAGACTCCTCAGCGGATTGAAACGTTGACAGTTATTTTGTAATAAAGAAGTACCCTTTCCCTGCTTTGGTGAGCGCCGTGCGGGCGCTACCTTTTTGAATGGAAGCCTCTTCTTTAGCCCAGCAGCACCCACTAGTCCATGTGCGCATAGCTAAGTGTCCTCTAACATTGAATCGTGTCACATCGCGGTGTGAATGCACCACAAGTGTTCAACAAAAGAAAGATAAACAACGGCTCTTTCCCTCATAATGCCACTCGGAGTCCTGTTCTTTATCTTTATTCACCGCATCGTCTCTAAAACTGTTCCTGTTTGCTTGCTTGGTGTTGCAGGAAAATCTGCATTCACTGTAAGTGTCGTCGCGAGGAGCATGCAGTGACGGTCATGCCTGTGGAGATGGAGAAGACCGTGACCAAGCTGATGTACGACTTCCAGAGGAACTCCACCTCGGACGACGACTCGGGGTGCGCCCTGGAGGAGTACGCCTGGGTCCCGCCCGGGCTCAAACCCGAGCAGGTAACACCACGCCGCGCACGCATGCATTCACACACACGCACACGCATATCACACACACACACACACACACACACACACACACACACACATCACACTCACTCCAGAAGAGTGCTAGATTTGTTTTTTCGATGGCCATATGTAACGCTCTGAATAAATGTAATCTCCTGCAGTTTTCCAATATTGTCTGGTGAGATTGGAGCCGTGGCTCTGCTGCGGTGCTATATTTAGGCTGCCCGCCTCTCCATCATGTCTAGGTGTAAATGTCTCCCATCTACCATATGTGCTGTCTGCTGTGTGCAATGCACCCATATGTAGCGCTCAGGTCATACAGCATACGGTCTGCTCAGGATTGTACATATAAGGGGATATAATTAAATCCCTTTTTAGGTGGTCTTTGTTGAATAGGGGGAAAGAACTGCAATTTTGGTTTAACCGTAAGAAGTATGAAGGACGATGTCAAAGTACTTTATATTGTTGAGAAACACACAACCAATGCATTTCTTCTGCTTGCAGTCAGCTCTCTTAGTTATTAGTTAAGATATTTCCAGTGTACATTTGTGCCTCACTGTGCATGAGATGTTGACACAGACCTCGCTCAAACATGGATTATTCATCTCCATATTTAATGAAGTAGGACAAACCAATATCGTCATGTCATTATTTGTCATATCACTTTTAATGCTCTGCTCTCCAGTTATTCTGAAATAACCCGCATGGGGATTTAACACGGATTATAATGTGGCTCCAGTGGCCTTATGAATCTCCCATTTGTTCCACTAGCAAAATGTTTACTGTGGTCTTCTTCGACGGGCCTCATGTCGACTCGGCTAAGCCGGCGTAATACGCAAACATATTATATGGCCCCATGTGCATCCAACGAAATCCCCGGCTTTACAAGGCTCAGTTGGACCACAGGTGGGGAGGGTCCTCCTGCTTTATAGGACAATGAAAGCGTTTTATGGATAGCAGTTTCATTTTCTTGGCTGTGCCGAGAGCAAGCCTTATTGCCTGAGCAATGAGGCTGGTCAATATGCTGTTATAGTAGTACGGCCCCCTGCTTTCACCTCGCAGCGCTGCTGAGCGCAGCTATTCCTCATCCCTCCCCTCCGGGGTCATTCCGTCTGACCCCTCAAGTCAATTAGGTTCTCGTCTAGTAGCATGTTCCAGTGGCATGTGGCCACTGGAACAGGTTCTGGTCTAGTAGCGGGCATGTGGCCACTGGAACAGGTTCTGGTCCAGTAGCGGGCATGTGGCCACTGGAACATGTTCTGGTCTAGTAGCGGACATGTGGCCACTGGAACAGGTTCTGGTCTAGTAGCGGGCATGTGGCCACTGGAACAGGTTCTGGTCTAGTAGCGGGCATGTGGCCACTGGAACAGGTTCTGGTCTAGTAGCGGGCATGTGGCCACTGGAACAGGTTCTGGTCTAGTAGCGGGCATGTGGCCACTGGAACAGGTTCTGGTCTAGTAGCGGGCATGTGGCCACTGGAACAGCCTCGCTGAAAATGGACCTCTCTAAGTCTGCTCTGCCGGGTTTATAGCGCCGCATCCGTAGCTCGAGCCGTTCCTAGTTCTCCAACACCAAGTGCAAGTCATTCAAGCTGTGGAAACATGTTGTTTGACCTCTCGGCGTGGAGCGGAAGCACGCCTGATGAGGGGCTTTTCAACGCCCTCCTGTAGCCGAGAGAAACGAGGACACGGAGAGATCGAGAGAGCGAGGAGAAACGGTGAATATGAGCTAATCTCCAGGATCTGAACGCTATAGGTGTAGGTTACCCCACAGGGAGCACGCCTCTGTGCTCCGCGTAGAGG
Organism: Electrona antarctica; assembly: GCF_951216825.1. Lineage (NCBI taxonomy): Eukaryota > Metazoa > Chordata > Actinopteri > Myctophiformes > Myctophidae > Electrona > Electrona antarctica. Next base: position 19,408,675 of record NC_136790.1, on the reverse strand, counting down.
AGTCTGCTTTTCAGTCTCTGCTGGTATCAAATCATGCCTCTGTAACAGGAGATTTAAGACCAGAACCGCGGCATTCAATCAAATCTGTCCACCGGATTATGATGGATAACTCAAACATTGCTGCTTGTTGTAGCTAGCCAGGAGTATTCATGTGTGCCCTCACTGTGTGTGCACACGTTCTGATTCGCGTCAAACCAAACTACTTGTTAATGAAAAGAAGGTTTTCCATTTAATAAATCCTCACCTCGGATTGTGTTTCATTAAGCTTATCCCTGTAACACAGACTCAATGAAAATAATTCCCCCTGTGCATCCAGCGCCGCATTCCACCCGTATCTCCCAAAGATGGCCTTTATTGAGTACGGTGGAGGAGTTATTGGGCCGCAGCCTGAGCGAGCCTCTGCCAATAACACTGTATTCTCTCTCCTCATCTGTCCCGTTTCCCCCCGCCATCGCCGTCTATTCGTCTAATAAAAAACACAGGAAGTTGCCAGGATACGGAAAGCAGAGGCCAAGAATGTCACCGAGGAGTGGGCCCTATTCGCTGATAGTCTATCTCTCTCTACTGGCAGATAATACGAAGCTGTGGTTTACTGTTAAGAGTCCCACTGTTGACCCTGACTCATTTCATTAGAAATGGAACATTGTGTTTGCAGTGCACACACAACCATGTAGACTCAGAGAGCAGGCCTTATCAGGTCGGTGAGATGGAGAACTGATTGAACACAGTCTAGTGTTGATTTCCAGTGGTAACTGGTTATTAAAAGTTCTAGACTGGCAGAATTGAAAGTTTTACATGGAAAAAAAACATAATCTTGACTAAACTAAGCCTTTGTCTACTGTGGTCACACCAACCAATTCATGATCTATAAGTGAACATAAGCTTCACAGAATAGAATAGAATAGAGCCTTACCTGCGACACTGAGCCCACCCTGACCTCACTCACCTTGTCGTCTCCTCTCAGCATTCACAAATTGCTCGCATGTGTTGCTGTTACTACCGGCGTTTCCCCTCATAATATTACATCTAGTGTGACCAATAAACAAAGTGGCTCGTCGAGAGTGTCAGGACCACTTGTGTCATCTCTACAGGTCTGTCTGTCTGTCTGGATCTGTCTGTCTGTCTGGACCTGTCTGTCTGTCTGCACCTGTCTGTCTGTCTGTCTGGCCATGGACTGCAATAGAAACCAGCTGTACACGGAGCCTTCACCCTGTCAGTCACCCTCGGCGCTGTGCTCTGCTGTGAAGGCCTGCCATTTGCTTTAGCTTTTAAAAACACGCCTTTCTGTACAGTGGAGAGTTTTGCTCCGTCTTCAGTTTCGTCTGCTTTCGATTACAGTTATTATCACAAGCTGCTTCTCCTGGCTCCCTCGCCAAGGCTGTGTGTCCACCGTGTGTGCGTGTGTGCGTGTGTGTGTGTGTGTGCGTGCGTGCGTGCTTGAGTGTGTGAGGGTGTGTGTATGTTCCTTTAGAACTTTGCTCGGGGCAGTGTGTCTTTCACCCCTGTTATTGTTGGAAGTATGTTGCCTGATTTATCTTTATATTTGTGTGTGTGTGTGTGTGTGTGTGTGTGTGTGTGTGTGTGTGTGTGTGTGTGTGTGTGTGTGTGTGTGTGTGTGTGCGTGTGCGTGCGCGTGTGCACGCGTGGGTGCGTGTGCGCGCGTGCGTGCGTGTGTGTGCGCAACTCTTTTAACACCACATCAGTATGTGGTTGTATACATGGCTACAAGTGTGTGTGTGTGTGTGCGTGTGCATTTGTGAAAGAGAGACTGTTTCTTCATGTGCATATCAGAGCTCCGTGATTTATCGGTTCTTGACCATTGAGTTGTTTTTCGGCGGCTAGTATCCAGGGACCCCCCCAGTACCCCAAGCTATGCTGCTGGACACAGATCCGTCACCCCCCGCCAACACCAGTGGGAAGCCAACAAAAGCAGAGCATGAGGAATTGGGTTACAGCGAGAACAAGAGGCCCCCGCAACCTGGGCCGGCCATAAATTCACTCCCAACAACAAACATGTTGACATAACGCAATTTTCATGAAAATGTAGACGGCCCGCTCATTGCCCTCTACGCCAAGCACGGTGAAAAGCCCCAGGCGCGTAGCTCCGCTTTGAAATGCCAGGATTTGGGAAAATGCAGCAATGGTTGCAGTGGATTGCGTGCACCGTATATTATTTGAGTGTGTGTGTGTGTGTGTGTGTGTGTGTGTGTGTGTGTGTGTGTGTGTGTGTGTGTGTGTGTGTGTGTGTGTGTGTGTGTGTGTGTGTGTGTGTGTGTGTGTGTGTGTGTGTGTGTGTGTGTGTGTGTGTGTGTGTGTGTGTGTGTGTGTGTGTGTGTGTGTGTGTGTGTGTGTGTGTGTGTGTGTGTCTAATATAATATGACTTTGTATGTTAGAAACAGCTTCGTCAAGGACAGATGTGATGAGTTTCAGTCTGTAGATCCATTCATTTGAAAGATGGCCCATTAAGATTGGCTTGGCCCTAACCCTAGTCAGCACCTATCGATTGGGTTTTTCTCTCTCTCTCTCTTTCTCTCCTTAGCCACTGCAAAGAACATGTTGTTTGAAAAATGTTCACATGTAACTCCCTGCCTACTACGATGCGTCTCGTTGAATCTTTTGAAATTGTTCACCTTTTTAACTCCCCGTCTACTCTCGTTCTTTGCGTTTAGGTGGCCTTTTGTGTTGTCACTCTTATTTCTATGGCCTGTATTATTCACCTTTCTCCCCATTCTCTCGCTCTCCCCTTTCCCTCGACCTTTGTCTTGTGCCCGGCGTGTAAATCCCATGACTGTCCAACCGCAGTCTCTCTTATATGACCGCTGGCCCCCAATTATACTGTACAGCCCTCTGGTACAGTGTAATACAAGCGCTGCAATAAATAACAGAGAGAGAGGACATTATAGTTGTCGGCCCCTGTAATGTGAAGAATGTCCAGAGTAATTGGGAACGGTGAGATTAGCATGAATCCCTCCTTGTTGTCACATGCACGCCCCATTTACATGTGTGTTCGACTTTGCGTGCGTACATTTTAAATTGTGCGCGCGCACGCGCACATGTGTGTGTGTGTGATGGGTCAATAGTACATTCCTACGTCAATGTGCGGGTGTGAGGCTAGATTCCATTAAGTCTCCGCAGGTTGACCATAAATCAAAGTGATTGTGTGTGTGTGTGTGTGTGTGTGTGTGTGTGTGTGTGTGTGTGTGTGTGTGTGTGTGTGTGTGTGTGTGTGTGTGTGTGTGTGTGTGTGTGTGTGTGTGTGTGTGTGTGTGTGTGTGTGTGTGTGTGTGTGTGTGTGTGTGTGTGTGTGTGTGTGTGTGTGTGTGTGTGTGTGTGTGTGTGTGTGTGTGTGTGTGTCTTTTTGCACGTGTGGCTCCACTCGAGCACTTCAGACCTTTTTTGGCTTGAGTTTGAAAACATGTTGCCAATATATATCAATATATATCATGACTTGCTCTTATATTAAAATTGTTCGGAGATTGGAGTAAACGCCATGAAACCCATAGTCAACAAACTGGTTAAATGGTCAAGCAAATAGAGGTCTAAAAAAAGACAATGAAATGCTACAAAGTAACTAGGATACCAGGTAAACATGAAACCTAGCATCTGTCTAAACAACAACATAAATGACATTCCTAGCGTTTGTGGACAAGCAAATAGTATACAGAATGTCTATCCCTTGAGGCCTATTTTGTACTTTGAAACACGTCCGAAAATACCTAAACTAGCCGATCTACAAGCTCACAGAGAATCACGTCGTGATGTGACGTGTTGTGAGCCCATAGACATTCCTAGACATTCCTGTAACATTCCTAGCATTCGTGGACAACCAAACAACAGTATTCTCTATCTCTTAAACCACTTATTGGGTATTACTGGGTCTATCTCTTAACTACGTATACCCCGTGTCTGTCTCTTAACCACTTAAGGTCACAACGCATCACGTCATGACACGTTGGGAGCCATTTTATCCACTTTTTTCATGCATTTTTGAGAATCTTTGCCAGTAAGGACATGGCCAAAACCATGGATGCCAAGTTGAATGGACCTACCTGCGGATTACAGTATACCAGGCAGTGTCCGTTACCTCATGTGGACACTGCGGGTGTTTTTGTGTTTTTCTTAAGTAACATACATAGCATCCTTAGCATGTGCTCATGCACCTTCATGTCTTACCTCAGGCACCAAATAGATACACGTTTCCATGCATAAATATGTAGATTTATTTTTGTATTGATTTATCTTCCCCCTTGCCCCCTCCTTCTTCTTCTTCCCCCACTTTCTCTTCTGGAAATAACAAAAACAATGGAGCTTGCACGTACACAAAAACACAATTTCACCCACTGTTTTACCCCTTAAACATGTGACGTGACAATAAAGTCAATTCTGGATTCTTCTGGATTCTTTTGAACGTGGTGAACTGACCGTCTGTCTCTCTAACCCTGGCCCTGCAGGTCCACCAGTACTACAGCTCGCTGCCCGAGGACAAGGTGCCCTACGTGAACAGCCCGGGAGAGAAGCATCGCATCAAACAGCTGCTCCACCAGCTTCCCCCGCACGACAATGAGGTGAGACACCAAAGACCCCGCTGACCCCCTCCTCCCTGCCCTCAGGGTACACCTCCGAGATGAGAGGGGAGAGGAATGGATGGGGCAGAGTTACATGTGCACAGACTGCTTAATTTATGAGTTGGTACGGGGTAGGAGGGCGAGTACCCTGTCATTGCTAATGCCCTACCTGATCACACTACAGCAGTGGTTTTCAACCCTTTTCATATCAAGGCCCATTATGTATTGGCCATTTGAGCTACGCCTGTATACAAGAAGTGAACGGCAGTGCGCATGCACGAAACCGGTCTAGGATCGCTGAAGAAGGAAAGGCCAAGCAAAAAAAATAAAAAATAAATCAGCGATCCGTTTTAATATCAATAATAAAGCTAAGAAAGCTTAATCGACGGAACGTTCCGCCAAAAGCAGTTTGCCGGTTGGATTCTAATTGGCGGAACGTTCCGTCACGAGCAGTTAATTTGCTAATGTTGTACAGTAGATCTGTTACAGTATTAGACGTATGAGGTTTCCAGTTTCCACCTGACAGATACCATGTAGGCAAACCTTTTACGCTGGTATTTTCATAAAAGTGCATTACAATTAGGTATTGAAGGGTAGAACATTATGTGAAAGTTATCTGAACCCAAACAGATATCTTGAATTTACTGTACCTTTCTATATCGAACAAAGACAACCATTCCCCTTTTCAGTGGATCTGTAAATACTAAATGATACCACGTCTCGCTAGATTTGTTTGTTTTTCCAATGTATTTGCCACTGTTGTCCTGCACTTTTTTGCCATGAGAAAATAATTGTGTTAAGTGTTGTTGCTGTTTGTTTTTTACTGTTGAGACCGAAGACAAATTTCCACACGTGGACAATAAATTAAACTAACTAACTAACTAACTAACTAACTAACTAACTAACTAACTAGCACATTTTACATGATGCTATTATTATTGAGTACTATTCAGTTACTGAAATGTAGCTTTATAAAATTTCTGTTGATCAATTATTTGATTCATGTATAAAACCATGTGATTGTTGCACGTGTCCAGGTGCGCTACTGCAACAGCCTGGACGACGAGGAGAAGCGAGAGCTCAAGCTCTTCAGCAACCAACGGAAACGGGAGAACTTGGGCCGCGGCAACGTCCGCCCTTTCCCCGTGACCATGACGGGAGCCATCTGTGAACAGGTAACGACTAAAAAACAAAGTCAGGGAATAGAGGCAAGCCGAGTGCTGCTGAGAATATCAAAAGAGTGTGAAAACTCCGTGATAGCGAGGTGCTCGAAGTTAAAACATCTTGTATATGGAGAAGTGGGGTCCCACCGGGACAGGCTTCATAGTCCGTGGACGGGTGGGAAATTTGGTATATAGTCTTTTTTATTGGCCTAAAATATTGTCTATATACATATATTCATTCATATTCATATTCACTTGCTGACCGGCTGTCGGTATTGGGCAATTTATTTTATAGGGGTTTCTTGTCCACTAGCCCAAAAGGTCATCACATTTGTGCTGACCTCATCACTTTGTCATGACGCCTACGGCCGTTTTTAGCCCAAAGAGTGTTTTTTGTGCAAAACGAATGCTTGGAATGGATTCAGAATCATGAAAACCCCCTAGTTTGACATGTCACATGCTACTTAAAGGAAAGTTTGACATTTTTGTCAATTCTGCCTGCCATAGGATGTTAATGAAAAAGAAAGTGCCCAATACTCACAGCTGGTCAGCAAGTGGATTCATGAATGTATGTATATAGACAATATTTTAGGCCAATAAAAAAGACTATACACCAAATTTCCCACTTTAACCCATTTTGGGCGGGAACCCCTTTTGGTGTTTTAAACATTATGTTGTAATCTAGCTCTTGAAAAATAGCAGATCTACAAGCTCATAGCGCGCCACCGAGTGGCGCGCTATGAACTTGTAGGTCTGCTATTTTTGAAAAAACTTTAAAATGTGCCTCAAATCTTTCCGAAAATTGTCATGATTTAGAAAACTTTTTTTTTTATTTCGACGTCAGGCCTGAATGGGTTAAACAAAAGAAGCCTGTCGGCTGCCGGACTATCAAGCACACTCACAAGGCTAAAAATCCTTGCGAGAGTGTGCTTGAAGCTTGTCCCGGTGGGACCCCCCTTCTCCGATGACAAAAAGGTCATTTTTTAACATCATCTCTCACCATGAAAGGTTGGAATGAAATCGTTCCAAAGTATCATTTCCGCGTGGCGTCCCAGTGAATTGAGCGTGACGGGATCAAAGCCGCATCGTTCCGCCACGGCGGTGTGACGCGCAGGCATTCTGAATAGTGTCATTTCTGGCCTTTGCTGTGATGAAGGAGAGGCGTGACTCTGGTGACTTCTAAAGGGCAACGATATGAATGCTCTCAGACTCCACAATGGAGCATTGACCTGGTCACCGCCTGCTGCTTCTGACCACGGTTTTGAGAGTCTTTGAAATATTTTTATTTATCGTGGTGTTTGAGCATGCACATTGCTGTGCTCTTTCTCCTTCGTGCTAATATCAGCTCGTTGTATTCGTGTTAAAAGGTTTTGATTAAAAGCCCAACATTTTTCAAACTCACAGGACATTGTCATGCAATGAGTTGTGTGAGCAAGTATATCACAATTTATGACATTTGTCGAGAGAAGGTAAAATAAAAACAAAATTCCAGAAAGTTTGAACATATATTAATTGTGGAAATTATCACGATATCATGGAAATATATATATTCGACAATCGGCCCAACACATTGGGTTCAGCATCCTCTTGCCATTTGTGAAAGACAGCGTACAGAACAGGCATAAGCTGGATCTAGATCAGTGTGGTTCTCAAAGTAGGGTCCGGTGGACCCCCAGGGTGTCCCCAGGAAAATGATCGCTATAGGATCCAATTGGACCTTCGCATTTCTGTTACTGAGAGAGTGCAAATGAACCCTTGCGGGTCCATTTGTTTACATTTGCACTCTCTCTAGAGTTCTAGGGGTCCGACCGAACTGGGGCTCCTTGAAATTAAAACAGTTGGAGAGCCACTGATCTACATATTCTCAGTTACAGAACTAGGTGCCTAGTGTAGCTTTTTACAACTTCAACCGCACCAGGTGCACACACACACACACACACACACACACACACACACACACACACACACACAACCTCCCCCAGGGCGAGCCTCGCCCGGCAGGGTAGCAGAATGTTGTGTATTGATTGAATTCCCCTCCCCCATGACCTCCTGCAGACGTAATCTGTGTACCGGTTAGGTAACCTCATTGTAACTCTCTCTCTCTCTCTCTCTCTCTCTCTCTCTCTCTCTCTCTCTCTACCTCTCTCTACCTCTCTCTCTCTCTCTCTCTACCTCCCTCCCTTATTTCCCCACCTCTCTAAATCTCCCACCTGACCTTTCTGTCTGTCCCGTCTCTCTTTTTGCTCTTCCCTTCGTTGATCCTTTCACCATCTTTCTTCTATGTTCTCTCCCTGTCATGCATGTCACCATCTTCATGTCGGACCCCTTCCCCCCATCATCATCATCATCGCCCGCCCCATCTTCATATGAACAAATCTCTCCATCACTCTCTCACCCAATTCTCTCCATCTGGTCCTCGACATATTCTCATTCGTCACCGCTCTCCTGACCTTCAGGTCTGTCGGTCAGCCCTGCCCACTCCAACCCCCCACTGCGTTCACTTTCATTTCAAAGAGGATTTATTAGCTCCCAGAGTAGGGCTACAACTGTCTATTTATTTCTTAGCGATTATTCTATCGATTACCTTCTCAATTAATTGAATAAATCGAGAAACGTTAACCACATTTGTGTATCTCCCCTGGCCAAACGGGATTGGTTTCTTGGATGAGTAGTAGAAATTTGGTCGGGATGTACCGATACAATTTCCCCCTTCCCGATACCGATATACATAACTTGCGTATCAGTCGTCGATACCAAGTACAGATCCGATAATTTAATAATTTCAAAAGTCAAAACTTTATTTTGGACTTAGACAGGCCTAGTTGTCCTGACCTCTTATCCATCATTTATACATTATGGAGAATTAGTGTGGACTTAGACTGTTATTCGTCTATAGTACTCAATTATGTAAACTAGCCCCGTTGTGAGATACCCCCCCCCCCCCCCCCCCTTGTGGCCGCAGGGGGTACTGCACCCCGAGGCATTTTTAATTCACTAATAAATTCATTATCATACTGGGAGTGATTGGTGCAGGCAGTGAGGAGCTACGGCGGTGTTTCTGACACACATTCAGACATTCAGACATTGACTGAATTATAGTATGTTATAGTATGATGATGATAGTACTGTAAAGGGCCTTGCAGACTGGACGCGTTTTTCTGAAAACCGGAGGGAAAAATGCAGCTAAAAATCTGAAGAACGCAGCAGTGTGCAGGGAGTATAAAACAGTAGTGCAACGTCAACTGAAGCATTAAAATACAAAATAAACCGGACGGTTAGCTCAACCGTCTGGGCACCTAGGCTGCCAAGCCAGCTGGACGGCGTGCCGCGGGCTCGACTCCCGAGCCCGACGGCCTTTGCCCGCGTGTCACTCCCCATCTCTATCCCCCTTTCCTGTCTATATACTGTTCACTATCAATATAGGCATAAAAAGCCCCAAAACAAATCTTAAAATAAAAATACAAAATACAAAATAAAATAATGAATTAATAATAATAACTTTTTATTACTGTAAATGACATAATGGTGTCATGTGTTAAATTACGTGACTGGCATGCTCGCCGATACTGATTGCCAGCATTTCAGGCAGTATCGGCAGCTTTTCTGATATCTGGTGGTGTCTGTATGGGAACAACTCTAGTCGGGAGACTAGAGTTCCAATGTTTTTTTTTGTGGCTTTCGCCTTTATTTTATATTTTTTATGGAGGGACAGACAGTAGGCTGACAGGAAATGGGGAGAGAGATGGGGGGGTGACATGCAGTAAAGGCCGTCGGGATCTAGAGTCGAACCCGTGGCACACTGCCAGACTGGATTACCAGCCAAGGTGCCTGGACCACTGAGCCATGGCCCAGGCCCACATTGCATCTTTAACACATGATGATGATCACATTAACACTCTCTCCCTCTCTCTCTCCTTCGTCAGTGCGGAGGTCAGATCAACGGCGGGGACATTGCGGTGTTTGCGTCGCGGGCGGGCCACGGCGTGTGCTGGCACCCCGGCTGCTTCGTGTGCGGCATCTGCGACGAGCTCCTGGTGGACCTCATCTACTTCTACCAGGAGGGCAAGATCTACTGCGGCCGACACCACGCTGAGAGGCTGAAACCACGCTGCACGGCCTGCGACGAGGTATACCCTGTCTGTCTGTCTGTCTGCATACGCACGCACGCACGCACGCACGCACGCACGCACGCACGCACGCACACTCACAGTATGCATGTATACATGCATGCTGTACATACATTTCTGCATAGTATACACATGGTGTACACACGCACGCACGCACGCACAAACGCACGCACGCACGCACGCACGCACGCACGCACGCACGCACGCACGCACGCACGCACGCACGCACGCACGCACGCACACACACACAGTATGCATGCAAAGTATACACATGGTGTACATGCATAGATGCATGCATGCATAACATACACACATGCATGTATATAAGTGTACAAATGCATACATAAACATAAACATACTGTATCTATATTGCAAAAGTGGGGAAATGTGTTTATAGTAACTCACACTGACACACATAGGCTACTTTAAGTCTAGCTTCTATGTGGGACAGGGGCACTGTCACAGCTATTTATAACAGGTGGACTGGACGGACACGCACGCGCGCACGTACGCACACTCTCTCTCCCTCTCTCTCGTACTCTTTCATGGGGTCAGCTTTCAGTATCGTGATCCTGCCAGTATGACCCTCTTAAGATACTCTGCAGAGGGTGACGGAGACGCAGTGCTTCATTGGACATGGCACTGAAAGACAAGTCGGTGTCCTAATAGCGCTGTCATTAAAAGTAAAGGCACCATTAGCCGTTCTCCAGATCTCCGCTTGCCAGTAGCCAATCATTGCTGTCGGGGCTTACACCTCGTATCTCCAAATTTCAACTTGTGTCGTTTCTTTGTAAATGAATGTCCTACTACAAGAGTGTTGCACAGAAGTAGTGAAAATAGCTGACGTGCAAGCTCAAGGTCATCTTGTAAATTGGCTATTTTCGCTATTTACATTTTATACACAAATTCAGGAACGGTTTTGGACATACAAGGTTTCCACCAAACAAGCCACAATGACAAAAGGACGAGCTAATAACAGCATTGCAGAGCGGAGAAAGCGGAACGGGGGTGGTTGGGCGGATGGATGGACGGACGGGGAAGCCCAAGAATTACTACTGGCAACCCAGCAAGCCTTTGTACTGTTATTCACTGTAATAAAGCAGGAAGCGTTTTTCCTCTGGGGATTTGTGATAAATGACACCCCCCCCCCCCCTCTTCTCTCTCTTCCGCCCCCCCCCCCCCCCCCCCCCCCCCCCACCCCCGTCTCCTCCTCCGTCTTCCTTCTTTCAGATCATCTTTGCGGACGAGTGCACCGAGGCGGAGGGCCGTCACTGGCACATGAAGCACTTCTGCTGCTTCGAGTGTGAGACGGTGCTGGGAGGCCAGCGCTACATCATGAAGGAGGGCCGGCCGTACTGCTGCACCTGCTTCGAGTCCCTGTACGCAGAGTACTGTGACTCCTGCGGGGAACACATCGGTAAGCCATGATGTAACCCCACTTTTTTTTACATTCACCACTTGAACCCTAGCACCCCTAGTATGCGAAGGGGGAACATTGGCCGAAAATGGCAAGCTTGTAGATTGGCTATTTTCGGCGAAGAGGTTTTTGTGTAGAGGGACGGAAAAAAGAGAGCAGAGCAGACCAAGCACAGGTCAAGAGGTCGAGTTTTCTAAGTACTGTATTATTTAATTGGTTACTGTAGTGTAGTACACATCGACACTGACTCTGGGGGAGCCCGGGTTCGAACTGGCAACCTTTGCGGTTACCATCCGGGCCACTCTACCCCTGACCCACCGCCGCCCCATTATGTGTAAACAAAAAATAATAATGATTTACACAGAACCATCTGTGAAATCTATGAAAAAGTTGAATGTGCAACACATTTTTATGCAATATTATGTAGTGTGTGTGTGTGTGGGGGGAGGGGGGTCCTTGCTTCAACTTTCTCAGCTAAGGGGTCCTTGGCCTTAATTAAACCCCTGAGAGGAGTGGGGGCGTCTGCTTCAGATGTAGCTGGAGTTTTATTGTGCGAGAGTAAGACGAGTGACCCAGTTTGTGTCGGGAATTGAAAGAGGCCTGATTTGTGGCATTTTCTTTTTTTTACACTAATGAGTGATGTCATCAAATGGCGGCCACCTGTGGTGGCCCACAGGCAAGGTCACACAGCTGTGGTGACATTAGCTTACAGGTGTAGCACAGAAACGTAACATAATCAGTATCACTTAAAATCTGCATGATGTCAGATATTTATAGATGGATTAGCCTCAGGGAAATCATTTACTAACCTCATATTTTCACGAGGCAAATACTGTAGTGTTGAGCAAAGAAACGACTTAAAAAGAACAACAATCTCTAGATCGCTTCTCGATGTATGTCTCGTGTGTGTGTGTGTGTGTGTGTGTGTGTGTGCGTGTGTGCGCGTGCGCGTGCACCTAAGAGCCCTCTTCGGGATGCCCAGCTGTGACTTGGCACGTCCCACTCGACAAATTTGCTCTGTAATTATTTGTCAGACAGGATACAGGAAAGTATTTGGCTCAAAAAGCCCCAACTGATTATAAATTGGAACCATCGGAACACATACTGGAACCAGATGGCAGCCATTAGCAAATAGCTGCTTTTCTCTCCCCTCTCCGACAACTCCAAACACACTTAAAATGCAATGTGTTTATACAGTGCTTGGGCAAGCTTTGTAATGAGTTTGCCCCTAAACCCAGATAAGTGTTACCGCTGCAGGCTGTGCTTTCTCACCCCCCCCCCCCCTTCTCTCAGTCAAACACTGACTTGTAATATTCTACTCTGCCATCTACTCCCATAAAAAAAGTTCCTTTTTAATTAGGACATTTCTAACTCTAACTCCAGTGTTTTATATGAAGCTCTTGGATAATGATATATGGGCTCAGTCAGTATTACAGTCCCAGTGGACAGACGTGCGTTGCCTCTCTGCATGTCTTTCTAGTGCTAATTTTGGTGACTGAAACTACGATGAAAAATGTTCCTTTGACTACAACATTGTTTCACTGACAAAAACAAAATAAAAACTCGGCTGTGATGACTAAAACTGAGACTAGATATCATGGCAATTCGAGTCAACAAATACAAACTAGACTAAAATGTTAGGGAGGGACTATTGGGGGGAAGAGTACAACTAAAAGTAATTTTATGTTTGGTTGCGAAAAATTCCAGACGCATTGTCAGCATGCACCCCAAGTGTAAAATCAGGCATTATACGACGCCATCAAGGCCTGTGAAAATATCTATATATGTCGTCAAAATCAACTTCAGATTTTCTCGACTAAAATCTTGATGATATTTATTCGACTAAAAAAAATAGAATGAAACTAAAACATTTCAGATGATTAAAATATGACAAACTAAATGAAAATTCTATTCAGCGGCAGTGGCTCAGGGCTCAGGGGTAGAGTATCTGGTAGAACAGCCGGATGGGAACTGCAAGGTTCCCTGTTTGATCCCTGTGGGCTCCCCCAGAGTTAGTATTGAAGTGTCCTTGAGCAAGACACTGAACCTCTAATCGGTGTATGAATGTGTGTGTGTGAATGTAATGCACAATCCATGTAAATCGCTTTGGATAAAAGCGCTATATAAATGCCAAACCATTTACCATTTATTCAAAAGACTAACGACTAAAAACGGTCAAAATTGTCTTTCCCACAGGCATCGACCAGGGCCAGATGACGTACGACGGACAGCACTGGCACGCCACGGAGGGCTGCTTCTGCTGCGCGCGCTGCAAGCGCTCGCTGCTGGGCCGCCCCTTCCTGCCCAAACAGGGCCAGATCTTCTGCTCGCGCTCCTGCAGCCTGGGGGAGGAGCCCAACGGCTCGGACTCCTCCGACTCCGCCTTCCAGAGCGCGCGCTCCACCCGAGAGTCGAAGCGCAGTTCCAAGGCGGGGAAGAGCGGAGGAACGGCCGGGGGGGGAGGAGGAGGAGGAGGAGGAGGAGGTGGAGAAAGGGGCCAGGCCGGGGGGAGGTTCTCCGGCGAGGTGGACCCGCTGTCCCTGCAGATGGACCTCCTCAGCCTCTCCAGTCAGACGCCCAGCCTGAGCCGCGAGCCGCCCGCGTGGCAGAGCCAACAGGACCACCAAGGGGCCGACTGCTACCCGTACGAGTCCCGCGGCCAGTCCGACCCCACCGCCAACAACGCCAACCCCACCCCTCTGCAGCTCCTCAGCCAGTGCAACGTCAGGACTGCCTATAACAACAACAATAACCCTGCCTCCTCCTCGTGTGGGCAGCAGCAGAACGGCCAACAGCAGGACCCCATGAGGGTCAAGGAGAACGGAGGCATGATGAAGAGGCCGCCCATCTCGGCCATGAAGGGCCAGTCGATGAACGAGGCCTGGTTCCACGGGCCGGGCCCGGAGGACTACTACCCCCCCAAGCTGAGGAGCCAGCAGAGCTACAGCGACAACATGGCAACACAGCAGCATCACGGCGGCTTCTCTCCCGACCGGCGCTCGGTCAGCCTGCACGCCGGCTTCCAGAGGGACAGGGACATGGTGGCCGCTCTGCCGCCCGCCCAGCAGCTGGGGAGGAGCAGGAACCCCATCAACGCACTTAACTTCAGCGGGCAGCTCACGGATCTGGAGCAGACCCCGAGGGGATCCATGGAGTCTCTGGCCCTCTCCAACGCCACAGGTTGGTACAGTCAGTCAGGGATCTGTCACAGCTGTCTGTCTGTCTGTCACAGCTGTCTGTCTGTCTGTCACAGCTGTCTGTCTGTCTGTCTGTCTGTCTGTCTGTCTGTCTGTCTGTCTGTCACAGCTGAGGTATGCATGGGCAGGGTTAGAGATGGTTCAAGGAGAGATGACATATGGGAAGATGTTTCAGAATTAGTGTTATGTATTGCTATTCACTATTGTCCTTCCACTTGACAAAAAACATTATTTTTTTTTGTATTACAATGAACAAAACCCTCTTTACTCATCGTTTTCCAGGGCACTCGGCAGATAGGGGCGGCAGGCGGCAGGAGCACCTCTCCCGTTTCTCCATGCCCGACCTGAGCAAAGACTCCGGCATGAACGTGTCGGAGAAGAGCAACATGGGCACCCTCAACTCCTCCGTGGCGTACCGCAGCTCCGAGTCCCTCCGCAGCCTCACCGCCGGTCAGCCCTACCTGGAGATGGACCCCCCCAACGCCTCGCGCCAGTACCCCATGCCATACTGCGACGCGCCGGGCTTGGCCGTGGCCCACCTGCCCCCCGGCTTCACCTACCAGGAGGAGGACCGGGTCAGCCTGGTAAGCAGCGCCAACGCCGCACGCCTTCCGCCTATCGCCGAGCGGCGGGACGGCGGCATCGGAGGTGGAGGAGGAGGCCGGGGAGGAGCGGATCGAATCCGCGTCGAAGACCCCGGGGAGACCCAGCAGAGGCGCCGGCACCACCACCACCACCACCGCTCCCGGAGGTCCCGGCGCTCTCGCTCCGAGAACGCGCTCCACTTGGCGGCGGAGCGGCGCGACCGCCCCCCGGAGCGGCCACTGCAGATGCGCGTCCGCGAGGACTACGACCGCTTCCCTCCGCCGCGCGGCGCCACCAAGGACCAGTTCGGGGGCGGGGTCCTCCGGGGCGGGGGCGGGCGCAACCAGCCGCAGCCCTTCAGGCAGTGCCCCCGCACCACCTCGGACCTCACCCTGCAGAACCACGCTGGCGGCGCCTCGCACCGCCGCGCGGGCCTCAGCCAGTACTCGTCCTGGGACGACTACGACGACTATGACGACGACGACGACTCGTGCTCCACCTGCTCCTCGTCCTCCGAGTCGGAGGACGAGGGCTACTTCCTGGGCGAGCCCATTCCCCGGCCCGTCCAGCTGCGCTACCTCAGCAATCAGGAGCTCATGCACAAGTACAACGGTGGTGGCAGTGGTGGCGGTGGCGGCGTGGGGGGCGGGCCCAGCGCACGCGGCGGCGGCGGGCAGGTGCACACCCGCAAGCGGCGGAAAAGCAAGAACTGCATTATCTCCTAACGTTCTCTCTCTCCGAACAGTCATGCACCTCGCCTGGGCTAAAGGAAGTGTCCCCCCATGTCCCAGCCTGCGTGTGGGAGTGTGTGTGTGTGTGTGTGTGTGGTACACTAGTATACAGTATTTCATCTGAAACAAAAAATGTAAAAAAAAAAAAAAAAAGAACTTCACTTCTTTTCAGTGTTGATGAGTGTTGGGTGTCGTACGGTCGCCAGTATGTGGTATACTTACTGAAGTCGGGTAAACAGTGTAAAAGCACCAATGTTTGCATGTTTATCCATCTTACAACAGTGTCAGAAATACTCGAGTGTCGCGGCTAACAGTACACTCCGCAATCCTACTAGTCAAGGCAAAATGCTTCTGAAAGCCATCGCGTTGCAGTTAATTACAATAAATGTCCTTTCCGTGCAGAAAGCCATGTTAAAAAGGTACAAAGTCACATTAGTACAGTCCTGCTTTTACAGTCATGCGTAGTGTGGTTCAAGTCACATAGGATATACTGTACTATTGTATTGGGTTTATAGTAAATGTACATAGTGCAAATGAATGAATAAATTCACTTAAGTTAAGGAAGTCAATGTAAATATGATTGTACAGTAAATGAGGCCCCAAATATTTTTATATTTTGTATGGATAGAATCATTTATGTATTGAATATCTATAATGTAGAGGTAGACCATGATGACAAACACAACGCATGCATGCTTTATTTGGCTAACCTGATCCTGCAGTTGGAATAAAAGAGTATTTCACAGAGACCTTTGAGTGACATGTCGTGTTTCTCTTGAGTGCGTGCGTGCGTGTGTGTGTGTGTGTGTGTGTGTGTGTGTGTGTGTGTGTGTGCACACACGTGCGCGAAAGCATGTCGTGTGCACAGGAGTGTGTAAGGGTAGTCTCCCTGCTATCAGTCATCTTTTCCATCTGTCTAATGCATAACGAATGAGAATAAATCGTCGCTGTCGAGCAGAAAACTCTGATCTATGGTGTTTTTTTCCCTTCCCGTAAATGAACGCCCTACGACGTGATCATACTTCAGCGTCGCACAAAAGGCTCAAAAGTAGCAGATGCACAAGTTCGAAACGTTTGAAAGCTTGAAGGATCTGCTACTTTTGATGCTTTTGAATTTGAATCCTGAAAAGTAACATTTTTGAACATAAGGAGGTTTCCACCCGACAGAGACGATAAGCCAATAGAGGTTGAAGGAGTCACTCTTCAAGGGCCCACTATGGCCCACTAACCTGGGGTGGATGGATGGATGGGTGGTCCTAATGGCCCACTTACCTGGGGTGGATGGATGGATGGATGGTCTTTCAGAATTATCATCCTTGAAACTTCTCAAAGTCCAAACGTTAACCAACAAGGTATGATCTCAATGTCTATTGTATTAATAGACAGTGGCGTGCACATGTACATTCTGACTTTAGAGGGGCAGGTGCTCAAGTGGAAAAGGGCACCTTGCGCGGCGCGCGGAACAGCCTTAATAGTGTGAGATTTATAGAGATTATTTTTATCCAGAACTGATCAATGTCAACATGGGCCACATACTGTACACTACAAAACAAAATAAAATTAACAAACTGCACAAAAAACTAACTTTCGATTTCAAAAGGGCGCATTGCTGTCCAGAGGACAGCATCCCTGTTGAGCATGACAGGTCGAGTTGGTCGATCGTAAAGGGGTGTAAGACGCAGACGCAGGGCACACCGCGAATCGTATTCTCTCTGACGTCCATGTGGTCGGTGTGGGGGATTAAACTGTCGACGATGTCTCCTCTCCCGCCCCCCCAATAATCCACACGCACGCTTTGGAACCCAGGTATTTCAACCTCAGCCTCTTGATTAGAGGCGATGGGGGCACTGATGCTGTTGACATGA
Source organism: Electrona antarctica (assembly GCF_951216825.1). NCBI lineage: Eukaryota > Metazoa > Chordata > Actinopteri > Myctophiformes > Myctophidae > Electrona > Electrona antarctica. Next base: position 19,391,025 of record NC_136790.1, on the reverse strand, counting down.
GTGGCACATTAGTGGGTTTAGAGACTTCACCCTGATAGCCTCGACTCGCGCCATGTGTTCCACTTCTCGTGTTTACTTTGGTATAATCAAATAACTCCCGCCTGAAGCTGCTCATTTAGTCAGCCTTGTTATGACAATAACAGCTGCTGCATAAACTCACGCCATACATCATGTTGGCTGATGATGACGGGGCGGCGATGTGGGCAGCGTGGGCCCCGCCCGACTTGAAGGGAATCCTCAAAAACCTTTAACGACGTGGAATGTTTATCGCGGTTGATCGTTTTCTAAATTAATGAGATCACTCAGAATAAGACAAACATACAGCCTTTCTCAAGTTACAAGCAGGCGTTTTTTTATTAATGTTTCCCACACACCTCTTTGTGGTTTTTATCTCTATGGTTTTTATCCTGTGTTTTTATCCACTAACTGCAACGAAGCCTTCGTGTGTGTGACTGTGTGTGTGTGTGTGTGTGTGTGCGTGCGTGCGTGCGTGCGTGCGTGCGTGCGTGCGTGCGTGCGTGCATGCGTGTGCGGCATCTCCATGTGTTTAATTAAAAAGCAAGTGGAGGACGTAGGCCGACAGTGAGCGGGGGTGCCACAGATTGCAGCCATATGCTTTGGGGGCCGTGCCATATCATTCAAGATATCAGAGGGTGGGGTCGTGTTGAAGCACCCTGTAAGTGGCATCGTGCCGTTGTCCGCTCGGACTCCTCTGGGATTGGGAAGATCTAATCCACGAGTGACTAGGAGGTTGAACCAGACACACACAAAAGGCCTTCATATACTGTACATCGTTGCTGATGTTGGGGCAGAAACCTCCCATCTCCATATTCCAACTTTTTGTGTTTTAATGTAGGCCTACAATAAACACCGCACTTCATCATACCACAGACTCAACGCAAAATAATCAAAAGTAGCAGATCTACAAGCTCGAAACGTGGCTCGAAGCGTCACGTTCTGATTGATTGATTGATTGAAATATGTATTAACAGTTTGCAGAATTACAGTACATTTCAAGCACAACTCAATACAAAGACTGAGCTTGTAGATCTGCAACTTTTGGTATTTTTTAAAGTAACTGTTGTGGACATATTAGGTTTTCCACCCGACAGAGACAATATAGTGTATATAGTCGATTAACCCATTTTGTGTGGGAACCCCTTTTGGTGTTTTAAGCATTCTGTTATACTTTAGCTATTGAAAAATAGCAAGCTCAGTGCCGCGCTATGAGCTTGTAGGTCTGCTTCTGGGAGGTCCCTGGAACAACATATTTTCAGATGGGGGGTCGGCGGCCATTTACAGATATTTCTTTGGGTCCAAGACATGAAATATTGAGCAACACTGATATAGAAACATAGGTATTTCAGAAAACTGTCAAAATCTGATTGATTAGTTGAACAGAAAACAAGATGTTTGCTTATTATGTGCTTCCTGATCCATCATCCTCCATCCTCGACAATGGAAAACTGATTTCCCCACCAACGTCCACGCTCCACTTCATTTCCACGAGTCATGTTTATACCATTTCACAGTGATGGAAGAAGTACTCAAATATGGAAATACTCCTTTACGTAACAGTCCTGTATTCAAAATGCACAAAGTACAAAAGAATTGGCATCAAAATATACTTAAAGTACCGAAAGTAAACTGTACTGTAACGTAACTACAGTAGTATGAGGCTTACCTAACGTTTTCAAATAATTGCAGTGGAGTAAAAAGTACAATACTAGGCCTATTTGAGATGTAGTGGAGTAGAAAAGTATTGAACATTGGAAATACTCCTACTACAGATCTGCTGCTTTTGCTGTCCATCTCTCCATTGTGCAGAATGCCCTTAATGAAAAAGATGTATTCATTTATAAAGAAATACCGGGTAGGAAAATGCTACTGCGGTGCTTCTATCATCTGAAACACACACACACACACACACACACACACACGGACAGAGACGGACAGACGTTTTTACCCATAGCCCTCAGTGTCAATTTATCCACTTGTAAGAAAATGTTTACCAGATCCATTGGGTTGCATTCTGTACACAGGCTGTTGGGTTTGACTGTGTATCTCTATCTTTAACATTCCTCTGGCTCAGACACAAATCGTTTCATGTGACCACCAAGTATAGCGTGCAGTCACGATGCGAACGCACAAAGCAATTGAGAGAAAAAGTCTGAGAAATAGCCGCAGTTAAGTTTGCTTATTCACGGTTGACAGGGATGTCAGTGAAAGGAGAACCGATCACGCTCTCTCTCTCCTTCTCTCTCTGCAGTTATAACTCTGAGGTATGTGTGCTGGATGAGCGACGCGCACGTCGACGCGCACACCAGCTGATCCGGCCTGTAAATGGACACACCGGGCCTCAAACCTCTGCACAAAGCCTGTTTTCTGGCTTTTGAGATTGTTAAAATGCCATGCAATATAGACGAGGAATGCTTTTCAGTCCCTTGCACACTAAGGCGGTGCTTCGCAAACCGTTTTTATTTCTTTGCTTCAGCCAGTGGCATATCTACAATAAGGCGAGGACAGGCCTGTCCAAATCCATTTCTGCCAAAATCCATACACTGAGAAAAAAAGAGACGACAAACACCAGACCTGAGAACTATTAGTGGACAGCGGATTGGCCGTTGCGTGTAGAACGCGACCCTCAATCACCCATTGGAATGCAAATGCTTGCCTTTCAGCCTTTGTAGCCTACTTCGTCTGGCAGGTATATCTCTTTGAAAACCTTTAGTGCTTCTGATCGAGCGCGTCGTCGTCCCCCCGACGATGACGACGACGATAAGGACAATAAATCTTGTCTGCCCAAAATGTAATTCCCGGAAACGCCTCTGGCTTCAGCAGTGCATGGTGGAGTTACTTGTGGGTAAATGTATAGTATAGACACTCCTAGCCAAATATTACGCAAGTACAAGTGAACTTGAATTAAAGGCCTACTTCTGTTTTTCAAAGGTTTGCCTCCTGATGGCGCTATAACAGACTGATGTGAAATATTTGAGGCAGCGGTTCTGTTCTGTTCTGTTTCATGTTGATCAAGCTAATGATGCCGGAGATCAGCTGAAGAAACACGCACGCGCACGCACGCACACACGCACACACACACACACACACACACACACACACACACACACACACACAGTATACAGACAGTTGGCCACTGGTATTCGGCCTGGCGGAGACAATGAAGCAGTCTGGAGTCTACTAGTGGGCCTTGCCGGGTATCCAACTGGTTAGTGCTGCTACCTGTGATATGAGAGAGAGACCTGGGTTCAAATCCCCATCTGCATACTTATTTGTCTTTGTTGTTTGACTAGGTTAAGACTATAAACACCTTGCACTTAAATGATAAATGCATTTGAAATATAAAAAGTGAATGTGTCAAATCCAATCTCTTTCATCCTTTTTTGTCTCAATTTACGTATGTCTCCCACTCATTTGTGAGCTAGAGACTTGTTTTCGCTGTCCCATCTGTGTGTCCGTCCGTGTGTTTGTGAGAAGCTAATATCCGGCACCACTGAACCAATCAGTGTGTATCTTTACACACATACTCCAGGAAGGCCAAGGAAGAACCCTCTGCCCGGCCTGGGGCACTTTGGCCTGTTATCGCGAAACCAGGAGGCCGATTTAGCACTGTGGAGCATAGCTGTGTGCAGACTTCTCTCTTTTTACACCATATTTAGCACTGTGGAGCATAGCTGTGTGCAGACTTCTCTCTTTTTACACCATATTTAACACTGTGGAGCATAGCTGTGTGCAGACTTCTCTCTTTTTACACCATATTTTATTCTGGCCATGATGCTGACCAGGATGCTGACATGAATCATGATCATTTGAAATATAACCTATGCCCATTCCACATACCTGTACCTCTTTTCAGCAACACTGCACTAAAGGTGGCCTTACACTAGCCGATTCTTTTCAATCTGAAATCTGATAGCACCACACACTACAGGATAATCGGGGCAGAGCAAATATCAAACATTCTTGATGTTGATCGGGCCGATCCCGATCACTCTTTGAACGGTCGGGCACCCCCCGAGCGTCAAAAATGACCGATTATCGACTAGTGTAAGGCCACCTTAAGGCAATGGTTTCCAAATGAAAGGTCCGGAACCATTTTTGGGTCGCTGACCCATTTTTACGGGTTGCAATGAAATATCCCTTTTTAATGATTCCTTGCAAAAAAAATACTTCAAAAGATTCTCATACAAGATCACAAGACGTTCCATTGTGACCTTAGAATAGTTGTGTTCCAAAATGCATACAGTAGGCTATATCCCTCACATCTGAAACTCATCATTTCTAGAATGCATCTAGGATCCAGTCCAGCTAGCATAAATATTATTTCCCAACCAAGGGCCTATATGTACCGTATCTAATAACAATTTGACAAATAAATTAACTTCTCTCCCCCAGATGGTTTTACGTCCATAAACGAAGGCATATTTCCATCCAGCAGCCAGATGTAAGACACATATACAACAAACAGCTCCATAACATTCCATAATTGATGTTAACCCATTTTTGGCGGGAACCCCTTTTGGTGTTAGCATTATGTTATGCTTTAGCCATTGAAAAATAGCAGATCTACAAGCTCATAGCGCGCCACCGAGTGGCGCGCTATGAACTTGTAGGTCTGCTATTTTTTGAAAAATCGAAGAACGACTGACATAGAAACATAGCTTTTTCAGAAAACTGTCAGGATGTAGAAGACATTTTTAGAATCTGATCTCAGGTCAGAATGGGTTAACTGGGAAAATAGCCCAAATATACTGTATACATTAGACTGGCACCGGTCCACCATGCGAGTCAGGAATGATGCAAATTGGGAGTTCATGCCCCACCTGGTGGTGCCCCTATAGAGGGTATGCACATGCCCCACCTGGTGGTGCCCCTATAGAGGGTATGCACATGCCCCACCTGGTGGTGCCCCTATAGAGGGTATGCACATGCCCCACCTGGTGGTGCCCCTATAGAGGGTATGCACATGCCCCACCTGGTGGTGCCCCTATAGAGGGTATGCACATGCCCCACCTGGTGGTGCCCCTATAGAGGGTATGCACATGCCCCACCTGGTGGTGCCCCTATAGAGGGTATGCACATGCCCCACCTGGTGGTGCCCCTATAGAGGGTATGCACATGCCCCACCTGGTGGTGCCCCTATAGAGGGTATGCACATGCCCCACCTGGTGGTGCCCCTATAGAGGGTATGCACATGCCCCACCTGGTGGTGCCCCTATAGAGGGTATGCACATGCACCACCTGGTGGTGCCCCTATAGAGGGTATGCACATGCCCCACCTGGTGGTGCCCCTATAGAGGGTATGCACATGCCCCACCTGGTGGTGCCCCTATAGAGGGTATGCACATGCCCCACCTGGTGGTGCCCCTATAGAGGGTATGCACATGCCCCACCTGGTGGTGCCCCTATAGAGGGTATGCACATGCATAAAGTGAGTGGCAAATCGAGTGGCAAAGTGAGTATAGCGTTGTCTAACGTTGTTTAACCCATTTTGAAAAAGCTATGTTTCTATGTCAGTCGTTCTTCGATTTTTCAAAAATAGCAGACCTACAAGCTCGTAGCGCGCCACTCGGTGGCGCGCTATGAGCTTGTAGATCTGCTATTTTTCAATAGCTAAAGCATAACATAATGCTAACACCAAAAGGGGTTCCCGCCCAAAATGGGTTAATGCAATCAGATAGGACTTCTCTATTTGGATGTATGTATGGGCTGTCAAACTTCCGTGAAATAAAATAAAAAAGTTTTGAGAATCACTTTGGGTTGATTCAGCTAGTGGATCTCTCAACCTTTGGGTCTGGTCCCCATATGATTTTCCACGGTTCAAATACGATTATTTTTTGGGGGGGGGGGGTCATGACTTGTCCTGGAAGCGTGATTATGAATCCAACCAACGTTCTAGGGTAGACCCGCCTCACCATGTGTCTGATTGGCTCCCGGGAAGGCATCGTTTTACTGAGGTTAGGCCGTTCGGGTTAGGTTTAGGGGGGTGCATACTTAGTTTAGACTAGTCATTGGTTAGACATGGGTTAAGGTTAGGTTTAGGTGTGCTGCCACGTGGGAGGCTAGGTTTAGGGTGAGGGTTTGAGATAGGTTGTAGTTGTAAGACTAATGACTGGTCGCAAAAATGAGAACTGTCAATCACAACGACTACTGGCCAATCACAGCAGGGCTTTCCTAGAACTGCGGTGGGATAAATAATAACGCGTCCTGGAAGGTTGAGAGCCACTGGGCTAGTGTACCGTGTGCCCGGACCGGAGCCCCAGATGCACAGCTGTCATGAGTTGAGGCTGGGTGAGTTGTTTTGGAAGACTCTAAAAGCCATAATTACCGGTCCTTTAAGAGTAGAACGGCTGCAAATTACAGCTGCGCTCTGAGCACACTAAAATAGCCTGATTCAATTATTTACAATTTGAGGAATGTGGGTGGTGTGTTATCACCTCTAACCCCCACCCCCCACCCACACCCACACCCACACACATGCACAAACTCACACACACATGCACGTACGTACACACACCGGGGAGGTAATATAACTGTATAATAACCAGGTAGGGCCGGGCCTTCATTTTCGGGCCTGTTGAGAACTCTAGTTTTCGCCGGCTGCCGGGCGCGGCTGCACTAATAACTTTGGGGTATGAATGGACAGGTATCAGTCAAAAGGGAGACATCGAAGAGGAAGGACGGGTGAGGAAGGATCAACATATATAATAATAATAATAATGAATTGCATTTTTATAGCGCATTTCCAAGTGCTCAAAGCGCTTTACAATGGTTCATTCATTCATAGATTGGGAGGTGAAGCCTCCCAAAGGAATGTCAGAACAGGTCAGCTCCATATATGGAGATCTAAGGGTTTGAGGTTTGAGATCAGATGTAGAGTTGCTGGCCAGCTCCATATATGCAGATCTAGGCCATGATCCAGTCTTCTCCATGTATGGCTATCCAGGGTTTGATGAGTCAGTGATGTGATCTTCATATATGGAGCGTGTCACGAGGCATGCAGGTTTTCATAGTAATCTGCGACCTACTGTTGCAATAACAGTACTAGCAGCAGTAGTAGTGATATGTACGAAAATCTACTTACCTGAAAGCACAGCACTAGTGATTTTAGTGCTAAAAAACATAGCCTACCTAAGTACATGACAAGGCAATTGCATTACTTTTCAACCCTGTACAGTGTACGCGCACGCACGCACACACACACACACACACACACACACACACACACACACACACACACACACACAGGAGAGACCATGCAGGCGAAGGGAATGAGAGACTCATGACAGGAACATCAGAGCTCTTTCTTCCTCCTCGTCTGCCCCTGTCATCATGTGTGTCCAATTGCCTTGATAAGGCCTCGTTTATGCCTCAACGCATGATCGTGTCGCACGCCGAAACTAGCTGACCTACAACATCTCGACGCGTCACAACCGCAACGCATTGAGAGCTTGCAGATCAGCTAGCGTCTTGACATGTGACACTGACAGTCATGCGACGAAGCACAAATTAAGTAAATCAGGCTTTATACTTTGCCAGTGCGGTCGACCAGTGGTCGTACTTAAGTAAAAGTATCAATAGGCCTACCACAGTGTATAAATACTACAGAAATACTAGAAATTTGAAGTATGTCAGGATGAAATGTTTTTTAACCCAGATGCAGACACAGAGACAGACAAGCTTAGGTTGCAGTTTTTATTAATATAGATTTAGAAACCCCATTCAAATCTATTTAGGTTCATCTTACAGTGGACATGTTTGCCTGAAAAGGAACCTTTGAAATGTTTCATCGTTTTAGAAATATAGTGCTTTCAAATTTGAGACATTTACAATGGGGCTCAATGGCAGATATTGGCACGTCAAAAAAGCACTTTCATAGAAACTCCATTCACACTTTTTATAATTCAGCTTACTGTGGAGACACATGCTGGAACTTTTTACTTTGAAATGTTTTGTAAAACATGTGTTTTGTTAAACACCCAATGCATTCCCAATGGCAATATCACAAACTTTGGCATGCTACTAGTCCTACATACTTACACCTAGAATCCCCATTCAAACCTATTTAGGTTCATCTTACGGTGGACATGTTTGCCTGAAAAGGAATCTTTGAAATGTTTCATAGTTTTAGAAATATAGTGCTTTAAATTTGAGAAATGTACAATGGCAGATAGTGGCACGTCAAAATCACTTTCACCTAGAAACTCCATTCACACGTTTTATAATTCAGCTTACTGTGGAGACACATGCTGGAACTTTTTACTTTGAAATGTTTTGTAGTTTCTGAGTTATTTAAGTTAAACGCCAAATGCATTCCCAATGGCAATAGCACAAACTTTGGCATGCTACTAGTCCTACATACTTACACCTAGAAACCCCATTCAAACCTATTTAGGTTCATCTTACGGTGGACATGTTTGCCTGAAAAGGAATCTTTGAAATGTTTCATCGTTTTAGAAATATAGTGCTTTCAAATTTGAGACATTTACAATGGGGCTCAATGGCAGATATTGGCACGTCAAAAAAGCACTTTCACCTAGAAACTCCATTCACACTTTTTATAATTCAGCTTTCTGTGGAGACACATGCTGGAACTTTTTACTTTGAAATGTTTTGTAGTTACTGAGTTATTTAAGTTAAACGCCCAATGCATTCCCAATGGCAATAGCACAAACTTTGGCATGCTACTAGTCCTACATACTTACACCTAGAAACCCCATTCAAACCTATTTAGGTTCATCTTACGGTGGACATGTTTGCCTGAAAAGGAATCTTTGAAATGTTTCATAGTTTTAGAAATATAGTGCTTTAAAATTTGAGAAATTCAGAATGGGGGTCAATGGCAGATTTTGGCAAGTAAAGATTTGAGTGGGGTTTGTACCCACAATCTCCAGATAATGCAGCCAGTGTGCTAAATCAATGATCTACTTGCTACCTGCCACAACACAGTCTGCTGTTCCCTTTGAGTACAACATTGATACAAAAATAAAATACAAAAAATAAAATAACAGGAGATTTGTCTATTGTTTCTTTTGCTGTTGTTTATCTCTAGACGTTTGAATGTTTATGAACCACAATGGAAACAAGTCTCTGGCTCTTCTGTCATTTTCTATTCGGCCTTTTAAGAACAGCATGCACAGTGGCTCAATGGGTACAGAGCCTGCCTGGGAATCAGGAGGCTGCAGGTTGAAGTCCTGGCTCTGACATAGTGTTCCATAATCATGAAAATATGACAAAATATATTATGCCGTCCCAAACCATGGACTATAGTATGTCGTTTTTTCATGATTTTCATCTTTTTTTCAAATCCTCCAAAATCATGAAAAACAACATGCTATACTATGCCGTCCGAAACCATGACCATAGTATGTCGTTTTTTCATGATTTTCATATTTCTTTCAAATAGTCCAAAATCACGAAAAACGACATGCTATAGTATGCCGTCCGAAAAAAAATTATAACTTTGGCATGCTACTAGTCCTACATACTTACACCTAGAATCCCCATTCAAACCTATTTAGGTTCATCTTACGGTGGACATGTTTGCCTGAAAAGGAATCTTTGAAATGTTTCATAGTTTTAGAAATATAGTGCTTTAAATTTGAGAAATTTACAATGGCAGATAGTGGCACGTCAAAATCACTTTCACCTAGAAACTCCATTCACACTTTTTATAATTCAGCTTACTGTGGAGACACATGCTGGAACTTTTTACTTTGAAATATTTTGTAGTTTCTGAGTTATTTAAGTTAAACGCCCAATGCATTCCCAATGGCAATAGCACAAACTTTGGCATGCTACTAGTCCTACATACTTACACCTAGAAACCCTATTCAAACCTATTTAGGTTCATCTTACGGTGGACATGTTTGCCTGAAAAGGAATCTTTGAAATGTTTCATCGTTTTAGAAATATAGTGCTTTTAAATTTGAGACATTTACAATGGGGCTCAATGGCAGATATTGGCACGTCAAAAAAGCACTTTCACCTAGAAACTCCATTCACACTTTTTATAATTCAGCTTTCTGTGGAGTCACATGCTGGAACTTTTTACTTTGAAATGTTTTGTAGTTTCTGAGTTATCTAAGTTAAACGCCCAATGCATTCCCAATGGCAATAGCACAAACTTTGGCATGCTACTAGTCCTACATACTTAGACCTAGAAACCCCATTCAAACCTATTTAGGTTCATCTTACGGTGGACATGTTTGCCTGAAAAGGAATCTTTGAAATGTTTCATCGTTTTAGAAATATAGTGCTTTCAAATTTGAGACATTTACAATGGGGCTCAATGGCAGATATTGGCACGTCAAAAAAGCACTTAGAAACTCCATTCACACTTTTTATAATTCAGCTTTCTGTGGAGACACATGCTGGAACTTTTTACTTTGAAATGTTTTGTAGTTTCTGAGTTATTTAACTTAAACGCCCAATGCATTCCCAATGGCAATAGCACAAACTTTGGCATGCTACTAGTCCTACATACTTACACCTAGAAACCCCATTCAAAACTATTTAGGTTCATCTTACGGTGGACATGTTTGCCTGAAAAGGAATCTTTGAAATGTTTCATAGTTTTAGAAATATAGTGCTTTTAAATTTGAGAAATTCAGAATGGGGGTCAATGGCAGATTTTGGCAAGTAAAGAATTGAGTGGGGTTTGAACCCACAATCTCTAGATAATGCAACCAGTGTGCTAAGTCACTGATCTACTTGCTACCTGCCACAACGCAGTCTGCTGTTCCCTTTGAGTACAACATTGATACAAAAATAAAATACAAAAAATAAAATAACAGGAGATTTGTCTATTGTTTCTTTTGCTGTTGTTTATCTCTAGACGTTTGAATGTTTATGAACCACAATGGAAACAAGTCTCTGGCTCTTCTGTCATTATCTATTCGGCCTTTTAAGAACAGCATGCACAGTGGCTCAATGGGTACAGAGCCTTCCTGGGAATCAGGAGGCTCCAGGTTCAAGTCCTGGCTCTGACATAGTGTTCCAAAATCATGAAAATATGACAAAATATATTATGCCGTCCCAAACCATGGACTATAGTATGTCGTTTTTTCATGATTTTCATCTTTTTTTCAAATCCTCCAAAATCATGAAAAACAACATGCTATACTATGCCGTCCGAAACCATGACCATAGTATGTCGTTTTTTCACAATTTTCATCTTTTTTTCAAATAGTCCAAAATCACGAAAAACGACATGCTATAGTATGCCGTCCGAAAAAAATTATAACTTTGGCATGCTACTAGTCCTACATACTTACACCTAGAATCCCCATTCAAACCTATTTAGGTTCATCTTACGGTGGACATGTTTGCCTGAAAAGGAATCTTTGAAATGTTTCATAGTTTTAGAAATATAGTGCTTTAAATTTGAGAAATTTACAATTGCAGATAGTGGCACGTCAAAATCACTTTCACCTAGAAACTCCATTCACACTTTTTATAATTCAGCTTACTGTGGAGACACATGCTGGAACTTTTTACTTTGAAATATTTTGTAGTTTCTGAGTTATTTAAGTTAAACGCCCAATGCATTCCCAATGGCAATAGCACAAACTTTGGCATGCTACTAGTCCTACATACTTACACCTAGAAACCCCATTCAAACCTATTTAGGTTCAACTTACGGTGGACATGTTTGCCTGAAAAGGAATCTTTGAAATGTTTCATCGTTTTAGAAATATAGTGCTTTTAAATTTGAGACATTTACAATGGGGCTCAATGGCAGATATTGGCACGTCAAAAAAGCACTTTCACCTAGAAACTCCATTCACACTTTTTATAATTCAGCTTTCTGTGGAGTCACATGCTGGAACTTTTTACTTTGAAATGTTTTGTAGTTTCTGAGTTATCTAAGTTAAACGCCCAATGCATTCCCAATGGCAATAGCACAAACTTTGGCATGCTACTAGTCCTACATACTTACACCTAGAAACCCCATTCAAACCTATTTAGGTTCATCTTACGGTGGACATGTTTGCCTGAAAAGGAATCTTTGAAATGTTTCATCGTTTTAGAAATATAGTGCTTTCAAATTTGAGACATTTACAATGGGGCTCAATGGCAGATATTGGCACGTCAAAAAAGCACTTAGAAACTCCATTCACACTTTTTATAATTCAGCTTTCTGTGGAGACACATGCTGGAACTTTTTACTTTGAAATGTTTTGTAGTTTCTGAGTTATTTAACTTAAACGCCCAATGCATTCCCAATGGCAATAGCACAAACTTTGGCATGCTACTAGTCCTACATACTTACACCTGGAAACCCCATTCAAAACTATTTAGGTTCATCTTACGGTGGACATGTTTGCCTGAAAAGGAATCTTTGAAATGTTTCATAGTTTTAGAAATATAGTGCTTTTAAATTTGAGAAATTCAGAATGGGGGTCAATGGCAGATTTTGGCAAGTAAAGAATTGAGTGGGGTTTGAACCCACAATCTCTAGATAATGCAACCAGTGTGCTAAGTCACTGATCTACTTGCTACCTGCCACAACGCAGTCTGCTGTTCCATTTGAGTACAACATTGATACAAAAATAAAATACAAAAAATAAAATAACAGGAGATTTGTCTATTGTTTCTTTTGCTGTTGTTTATCTCTAGACGTTTGAATGTTTATGAACCACAATGGAAACAAGTCTCTGGCTCTTCTGTCATTATCTATTCGGCCTTTTAAGAACAGCATGCACAGTGGCTCAATGGGTACAGAGCCTTCCTGGGAATCAGGAGGCTCCAGGTTCAAGTCCTGGCTCTGACATAGTGTTCCAAAATCATGAAAATATGACAAAATATATTATGCCGTCCCAAACCATGGACTATAGTATGTCGTTCTTTCATGATTTTCATCTTTTTTTCAAATCCTCCAAAATCATGAAAAACAACATGCTATACTATGCCGTCCGAAACCATGACCATAGTATGTCGTTTTTTCACGATTTTCATCTTTTTTTCAAATAGTCCAAAATCACGAAAAACGACATGCTATAGTATGCCGTCCGAAAAAAATTATAACTTTGGCATGCTACTAGTCCTACATACTTACACCTAGAATCCCCATTCAAACCTATTTAGGTTCATCTTACGGTGGACATGTTTGCCTGAAAAGGAATCTTTGAAATGTTTCATAGTTTTAGAAATATAGTGCTTTAAATTTGAGAAATTTACAATGGCAGATAGTGGCACGTCAAAATCACTTTCACCTAGAAACTCCATTCACACTTTTTATAATTCAGCTTTCTGTGGAGTCACATGCTGGAACTTTTTACTTTGAAATGTTTTGTAGTTTCTGAGTTATTTAAGTTAAACGCCCAATGCATTCCCAATGGCAATAGCACAAACTTTGGCATGCTACTAGTCCTACATACTTACACCTAGAAACCCCATTCAACCCTATTTAGGTTCATCTTACGGTGGACATGTTTGCCTGAAAAGGAATCTTTGAAATGTTTCATCGTTTTAGAAATATAGTGCTTTTAAATTTGAGACATTTACAATGGGGCTCAATGGCAGATATTGGCACGTCAAAAAAGCACTTTCACCTAGAAACTCCATTCACACTTTTTATAATTCAGCTTTCTGTGGAGTCACATGCTGGAACTTTTTACTTTGAAATGTTTTGTAGTTTCTGAGTTATCTAAGTTAAACGCCCAATGCATTCCCAATGGCAATAGCACAAACTTTGGCATGCTACTAGTCCTACATACTTACACCTAGAAACCCCATTCAAACCTATTTAGGTTAATCTTACGGTGGACATGTTTGCCTGAAAAGGAATCTTTGAAATGTTTCATCGTTTTAGAAATATAGTGCTTTCAAATTTGAGACATTTACAATGGGGCTCAATGGCAGATATTGGCACGTCAAAAAAGCACTTAGAAACTCCATTCACACTTTTTATAATTCAGCTTTCTGTGGAGACACATGCTGGAACTTTTTACTTTGAAATGTTTTGTTGTTTCTGAGTTATTTAACTTAAACGCCCAATGCATTCCCAATGGCAATAGCACAAACTTTGGCATGCTACTAGTCCTACATACTTACACCTAGAAACCCCATTCAAAACTATTTAGGTTCATCTTACGGTGGACATGTTTGCCTGAAAAGGAATCTTTGAAATGTTTCATAGTTTTAGAAATATAGTGCTTTCAAATTTGAGACATTTACAATGGGGCTCAATGGCAGATATTGGCACGTCAAAAAAGCACTTTCACCTAGAAACTCCATTCACACTTTTTATAATTCAGCTTTCTGTGGAGACACATGCTGGAACTTTTTACTTTGAAATGTTTTGTTGTTTCTGAGTTATTTAACTTAAACGCCCAATGCATTCCCAATGGCAATAGCACAAACTTTGGCATGCTACTAGTCCTACATACTTACACCTAGAAACCCCATTCAAAACTATTTAGGTTCATCTTACGGTGGACATGTTTGCCTGAAAAGGAATCTTTGAAATGTTTCATAGTTTTAGAAATATAGTGCTTTTAAATTTGAGAAATTCAGAATGGGGGTCAATGGCAGATTTTGGCAAGTAAAGAATTGAGTGGGGTTTGAACCCACAATCTCTAGATAATGCAGCCAGTGTGCTAAGTCACTGATCTACTTGCTACCTGCCACAACGCAGTCTGCTGTTCCCTTTGAGTACAACATTGATACAAAAATAAAATACAAAAAATAAAATAACAGGAGATTTGTCTATGTCTTGTTTCTTTTGCTGTTGTTTATCTCTAGACGTTTGAATGTTTATGAACCACAATGGAAACAAGTCTCTGGCTCTTCTGTCATTATCTATTCGGCCTTTTAAGAACAGCATGCACAGTGGCTCAATGGGTACAGAGCCTTCCTGGGAATCAGGAGGCTCCAGGTTCAAGTCCTGGCTCTGACATAGTGTTCCAAAATCATGAAAATATGACAAAATATATTATGCCGTCCCAAACCATGGACTATAGTATGTCGTTTTTTCATGATTTTCATCTTTTTTTCAAATCCTCCAAAATCATGAAAAACAACATGCTATACAACATGCTAATCTTTGAAATGTTTCATAGTTTTAGAAATATAGTGCTTTAGATTTGAGAAATTTACAATGGCAGATAGTGGCACGTCAAAATCACTTTCACCTAGAAACTCCATTCACACTTTTTATAATTCAGCTTTCTGTGGAGTCACATGCTGGAACTTTTTACTTTGAAATGTTTTGTAGTTTCTGAGTTATTTAAGTTAAACGCCCAATGCATTCCCAATGGCAATAGCACAAACTTTGGCATGCTACTAGTCCTACATACTTACACCTAGAAACCCCATTCAAACCTATTTAGGTTCATCTTACGGTGGACATGTTTGCCTGAAAAGGAATCTTTGAAATGTTTCATCGTTTTAGAAATATAGTGCTTTCAAATTTGAGACATTTACAATGGGGCTCAATGGAAGATATTGGCACGTCAAAAAAGCCCTTTCACCTAGAAACTCCATTCACACTTTTTATAATTCAGCTTTCTGTGGAGACACATGCTGGAACTTTTTACTTTGAAATGTTTTGTAGTTTCTGAGTTATTTAAGTTAAACGCCCAATGCATTCCCAATGGCAATAGCACAAACTTTGGCATGCTACTAGTCCTACATACTTACACCTAGAAACCCCATTCAAACCTATTTAGGTTCATCTTACGGTGGACATGTTTGCCTGAAAAGGAATCTTTGAAATGTTTCATAGTTTTAGAAATATAGTGCTTTAAAATTTGAGACATTTACAATGGGGCTCAATGGCAGATATTGGCACGTCAAAAAAGCACTTTCACCTAGAAACTCCATTCACACTTTTTATAATTCAGCTTTCTGTGGAGACACATGCTGGAACTTTATACTTTGAAATGTTTTGTAGTTTCTGAGTTATTTAAGTTAAATGCCCAATGCATTCCCAATGGCAATAGCACAAACTTTGGCATGCTACTAGTCCTACATACTTACACCTAGAAACCCCATTCAAACCTATTTAGGTTCATCTTACGGTGGACATGTTTGCCTGAAAAGGAATCTTTGAAATGTTTCATAGTTTTAGAAATATATAGTGCTTTTAAATTTGAGAAATTCAGAATGGGGGTCTATGGCAGATTTTGGCAAGTAAAGAATTGAGTGGGGTTTGAACCCACAATCTCTAGATAATGCAACCAGTGTGCTAAGTCACTGATCTACTTGCTACCTGCCACAACGCAGTCTGCTGTTCCCTTTGAGTACAACATTGATACAAAAATAAAATACAAAAAATAAAATAACAGGAGATTTGTCTATTGTTTCTTTTGCTGTTGTTTATCTCTAGACGTTTGAATGTTTATGAACCACAATGGAAACAAGTCTCTGGCTCTTCTGTCATTATCTATTCGGCCTTTTAAGAACAGCATGCACAGTGGCTCAATGGGTACAGAGCCTTCCTGGGAATCAGGAGGCACCAGGTTCAAGTCCTGGCTCTGACATAGTGTTCCAAAATCATGAAAATATGACAAAATATATTATGCCGTCCCAAACCATGGACTATAGTATGTAGTTTTTTCATGATTTTCATCTTTTTTTCAAATCCTCCAAAATCATGAAAAACAACATGCTATACTATGCCGTCCGAAACCATGACCATAGTATGTCGTTTTTTCACAATTTTCATCTTTTTTTCAAATAGTCCAAAATCACGAAAAACGACATGCTATAGTATGCCGTCCGAAAAAAATTATAACTTTGGCATGCTACTAGTCCTACATACTTACACCTAGAATCCCCATTCAAACCTATTTAGGTTCATCTTACGGTGGACATGTTTGCCTGAAAAGGAATCTTTGAAATGTTTCATAGTTTTAGAAATATAGTGCTTTAAATTTGAGAAATTTACAATGGCAGATAGTGGCACGTCAAAATCACTTTCACCTAGAAACTCCATTCACACTTTATATAATTCAGCTTACTGTGGAGACACATGCTGGAACTTTTTACTTTGAAATATTTTGTAGTTTCTGAGTTATTTAAGTTAAACGCCCAATGCATTCCCAATGGCAATAGCACAAACTTTGGCATGCTACTAGTCCTACATACTTACACCTAGAAACCCCATTCAAACCTATTTAGGTTCATCTTACGGTGGACATGTTTGCCTGAAAAGGAATCTTTGAAATGTTTCATCGTTTTAGAAATATAGTGCTTTTAAATTTGAGACATTTACAATGGGGCTCAATGGCAGATATTGGCACGTCAAAAAAACACTTTCACCTAGAAACTCCATTCACACTTTTTATAATTCAGCTTTCTGTGGAGTCACATGCTGGAACTTTTTACTTTGAAATGTTTTGTAGTTTCTGAGTTATCTAAGTTAAACGCCCAATGCATTCCCAATGGCAATAGCACAAACTTTGGCATGCTACTAGTCCTACATACTTAGACCTAGAAACCCCATTCAAACCTATTTAGGTTCATCTTACGGTGGACATGTTTGCCTGAAAAGGAATCTTTGAAATGTTTCATCGTTTTAGAAATATAGTGCTTTCAAATTTGAGACATTTACAATGGGGCTCAATGGCAGATATTGGCACGTCAAAAAAGCACTTAGAAACTCCATTCACACTTTTTATAATTCAGCTTTCTGTGGAGACACATGCTGGAACTTTTTACTTTGAAATGTTTTGTAGTTTCTGAGTTATTTAACTTAAACGCCCAATGCATTCCCAATGGCAATAGCACAAACTTTGGCATGCTACTAGTCCTACATACTTACACCTAGAAACCCCATTCAAAACTATTTAGGTTCATCTTACGGTGGACATGTTTGCCTGAAAAGGAATCTTTGAAATGTTTCATAGTTTTAGAAATATAGTGCTTTTAAATTTGAGAAATTCAGAATGGGGGTCAATGGCAGATTTTGGCAAGTAAAGAATTGAGTGGGGTTTGAACCCACAATCTCTAGATAATGCAACCAGTGTGCTAAGTCACTGATCTACTTGCTACCTGCCACAACGCAGTCTGCTGTTCCCTTTGAGTACAACATTGATACAAAAATAAAATACAAAAAATAAAATAACAGGAGATTTGTCTATTGTTTCTTTTGCTGTTGTTTATCTCTAGACGTTTGAATGTTTATGAACCACAATGGAAACAAGTCTCTGGCTCTTCTGTCATTATCTATTCGGCCTTTTAAGAACAGCATGCACAGTGGCTCAATGGGTACAGAGCCATCCTGGGAATCAGGAGGCTCCAGGTTCAAGTCCTGGCTCTGACATAGTGTTCCAAAATCATGAAAATATGACAAAATATATTATGCCGTCCCAAACCATGGACTATAGTATGTCGTTTTTTCATGATTTTCATCTTTTTTTCAAATCCTCCAAAATCATGAAAAACAACATGCTATACTATGCCGTCCGAAACCATGACCATAGTATGTCGTTTTTTCACAATTTTCATCTTTTTTTCAAATAGTCCAAAATCACGAAAAACGACATGCTATAGTATGCCGTCCGAAAAAAGATTATAACTTTGGCATGCTACTAGTCCTACATACTTACACCTAGAATCCCCATTCAAACCTATTTAGGTTCATCTTACGGTGGACATGTTTGCCTGAAAAGGAATCTTTGAAATGTTTCATAGTTTTAGAAATATAGTGCTTTAAATTTGAGAAATTTACAATGGCAGATAGTGGCACGTCAAAATCACTTTCACCTAGAAACTCCATTCACACTTTTTATAATTCAGCTTACTGTGGAGACACATGCTGGAACTTTTTACTTTGAAATATTTTGTAGTTTCTGAGTTATTTAAGTTAAACGCCCAATGCATTCCCAATGGCAATAGCACAAACTTTGGCATGCTACTAGTCCTACATACTTACACCTAGAAACCCCATTCAAACCTATTTAGGTTCAACTTACGGTGGACATGTTTGCCTGAAAAGGAATCTTTGAAATGTTTCATCGTTTTAGAAATATAGTGCTTTTAAATTTGAGACATTTACAATGGCAGATAGTGGCACGTCAAAATCACTTTCACCTAGAAACTCCATTCACACTTTATATAATTCAGCTTACTGTGGAGACACATGCTGGAACTTTTTACTTTGAAATATTTTGTAGTTTCTGAGTTATTTAAGTTAAACGCCCAATGCATTCCCAATGGCAATAGCACAAACTTTGGCATGCTACTAGTCCTACATACTTACACCTAGAAACCCCATTCAAACCTATTTAGGTTCATCTTACGGTGGACATGTTTGCCTGAAAAGGAATCTTTGAAATGTTTCATCGTTTTAGAAATATAGTGCTTTTAAATTTGAGACATTTACAATGGGGCTCAATGGCAGATATTGGCACGTCAAAAAAACACTTTCACCTAGAAACTCCATTCACACTTTTTATAATTCAGCTTTCTGTGGAGTCACATGCTGGAACTTTTTACTTTGAAATGTTTTGTAGTTTCTGAGTTATCTAAGTTAAACGCCCAATGCATTCCCAATGGCAATAGCACAAACTTTGGCATGCTACTAGTCCTACATACTTAGACCTAGAAACCCCATTCAAACCTATTTAG
This sequence comes from Electrona antarctica, assembly GCF_951216825.1. NCBI lineage: Eukaryota > Metazoa > Chordata > Actinopteri > Myctophiformes > Myctophidae > Electrona > Electrona antarctica. The sequence goes on along the minus strand of NC_136790.1, from coordinate 19,371,429 downwards.
GTTCATCTTACGGTGGACATGTTTGCCTGAAAAGGAATCTTTGAAATGTTTCATCGTTTTAGAAATATAGTGCTTTCAAATTTGAGACATTTACAATGGGGCTCAATGGCAGATATTGGCACGTCAAAAAAGCACTTAGAAACTCCATTCACACTTTTTATAATTCAGCTTTCTGTGGAGACACATGCTGGAACTTTTTACTTTGAAATGTTTTGTAGTTTCTGAGTTATTTAACTTAAACGCCCAATGCATTCCCAATGGCAATAGCACAAACTTTGGCATGCTACTAGTCCTACATACTTACACCTAGAAACCCCATTCAAAACTATTTAGGTTCATCTTACGGTGGACATGTTTGCCTGAAAAGGAATCTTTGAAATGTTTCATAGTTTTAGAAATATAGTGCTTTTAAATTTGAGAAATTCAGAATGGGGGTCAATGGCAGATTTTGGCAAGTAAAGAATTGAGTGGGGTTTGAACCCACAATCTCTAGATAATGCAACCAGTGTGCTAAGTCACTGATCTACTTGCTACCTGCCACAACGCAGTCTGCTGTTCCCTTTGAGTACAACATTGATACAAAAATAAAATACAAAAAATAAAATAACAGGAGATTTGTCTATTGTTTCTTTTGCTGTTGTTTATCTCTAGACGTTTGAATGTTTATGAACCACAATGGAAACAAGTCTCTGGCTCTTCTGTCATTATCTATTCGGCCTTTTAAGAACAGCATGCACAGTAGCTCAATGGGTACAGAGCCATCCTGGGAATCAGGAGGCTCCAGGTTCAAGTCCTGGCTCTGACATAGTGTTCCAAAATCATGAAAATATGACAAAATATATTATGCCGTCCCAAACCATGGACTATAGTATGTCGTTTTTTCATGATTTTCATCTTTTTTTCAAATCCTCCAAAATCATGAAAAACAACATGCTATACTATGCCGTCCGAAACCATGACCATAGTATGTCGTTTTTTCACAATTTTCATCTTTTTTTCAAATAGTCCAAAATCACGAAAAACGACATGCTATAGTATGCCGTCCGAAAAAAGATTATAACTTTGGCATGCTACTAGTCCTACATACTTACACCTAGAATCCCCATTCAAACCTATTTAGGTTCATCTTACGGTGGACATGTTTGCCTGAAAAGGAATCTTTGAAATGTTTCATAGTTTTAGAAATATAGTGCTTTAAATTTGAGAAATTTACAATGGCAGATAGTGGCACGTCAAAATCACTTTCACCTAGAAACTCCATTCACACTTTTTATAATTCAGCTTACTGTGGAGACACATGCTGGAACTTTTTACTTTGAAATATTTTGTAGTTTCTGAGTTATTTAAGTTAAACGCCCAATGCATTCCCAATGGCAATAGCACAAACTTTGGCATGCTACTAGTCCTACATACTTACACCTAGAAACCCCATTCAAACCTATTTAGGTTCAACTTACGGTGGACATGTTTGCCTGAAAAGGAATCTTTGAAATGTTTCATCGTTTTAGAAATATAGTGCTTTTAAATTTGAGACATTTACAATGGGGCTCAATGGCAGATATTGGCACGTCAAAAAAGCACTTTCACCTAGAAACTCCATTCACACTTTTTATAATTCAGCTTTCTGTGGAGTCACATGCTGGAACTTTTTACTTTGAAATGTTTTGTAGTTTCTGAGTTATCTAAGTTAAACGCCCAATGCATTCCCAATGGCAATAGCACAAACTTTGGCATGCTACTAGTCCTACATACTTACACCTAGAAACCCCATTCAAACCTATTTAGGTTCATCTTACGGTGGACATGTTTGCCTGAAAAGGAATCTTTGAAATGTTTCATCGTTTTAGAAATATAGTGCTTTCAAATTTGAGACATTTACAATGGGGCTCAATGGCAGATATTGGCACGTCAAAAAAGCACTTTCACCTAGAAACTCCATTCACACTTTTTATAATTCAGCTTTCTGTGGAGACACATGCTGGAACTTTTTACTTTGAAATGTTTTGTAGTTTCTGAGTTATTTAACTTAAACGCCCAATGCATTCCCAATGGCAATAGCACAAACTTTGGCATGCTACTAGTCCTACATACTTACACCTAGAAACCCCATTCAAAACTATTTAGGTTCATCTTACGGTGGACATGTTTGCCTGAAAAGGAATCTTTGAAATGTTTCATAGTTTTAGAAATATAGTGCTTTTAAATTTGAGAAATTCAGAATGGGGGTCAATGGCAGATTTTGGCAAGTAAAGAATTGAGTGGGGTTTGAACCCACAATCTCTAGATAATGCAACCAGTGTGCTAAGTCACTGATCTACTTGCTACCTGCCACAATGCAGTCTGCTGTTCCATTTGAGTACAACATTGATACAAAAATAAAATACAAAAAATAAAATAACAGGAGATTTGTCTATTGTTTCTTTTGCTGTTGTTTATCTCTAGACGTTTGAATGTTTATGAACCACAATGGAAACAAGTCTCTGGCTCTTCTGTCATTATCTATTCGGCCTTTTAAGAACAGCATGCACAGTGGCTCAATGGGTACAGAGCCTTCCTGGGAATCAGGAGGCACCAGGTTCAAGTCCTGGCTCTGACATAGTGTTCCAAAATCATGAAAATATGACAAAATATATTATGCCGTCCCAAACCATGGACTATAGTATGTCGTTTTTTCATGATTTTCATCTTTTTTTCAAATCCTCCAAAATCATGAAAAACAACATGCTATACTATGCCGTCCGAAACCATGACCATAGTATGTCGTTTTTTCACAATTTTCATCTTTTTTTCAAATAGTCCAAAATCACGAAAAACGACATGCTATAGTATGCCGTCCGAAAAAAATTATAACTTTGGCATGCTACTAGTCCTACATACTTACACCTAGAATCCCCATTCAAACCTATTTAGGTTCATCTTACGGTGGACATGTTTGCCTGAAAAGGAATCTTTGAAATGTTTCATAGTTTTAGAAATATAGTGCTTTAAATTTGAGAAATTTACAATGGCAGATAGTGGCACGTCAAAATCACTTTCACCTAGAAACTCCATTCACACTTTATATAATTCAGCTTACTGTGGAGACACATGCTGGAACTTTTTACTTTGAAATATTTTGTAGTTTCTGAGTTATTTAAGTTAAACGCCCAATGCATTCCCAATGGCAATAGCACAAACTTTGGCATGCTACTAGTCCTACATACTTACACCTAGAAACCCCATTCAAACCTATTTAGGTTCATCTTACGGTGGACATGTTTGCCTGAAAAGGAATCTTTGAAATGTTTCATCGTTTTAGAAATATAGTGCTTTTAAATTTGAGACATTTACAATGGGGCTCAATGGCAGATATTGGCACGTCAAAAAAGCACTTTCACCTAGAAACTCCATTCACACTTTTTATAATTCAGCTTTCTGTGGAGTCACATGCTGGAACTTTTTACTTTGAAATGTTTTGTAGTTTCTGAGTTATCTAAGTTAAACGCCCAATGCATTCCCAATGGCAATAGCACAAACTTTGGCATGCTACTAGTCCTACATACTTAGACCTAGAAACCCCATTCAAACCTATTTAGGTTCATCTTACGGTGGACATGTTTGCCTGAAAAGGAATCTTTGAAATGTTTCATCGTTTTAGAAATATAGTGCTTTCAAATTTGAGACATTTACAATGGGGCTCAATGGCAGATATTGGCACGTCAAAAAAGCACTTAGAAACTCCATTCACACTTTTTATAATTCAGCTTTCTGTGGAGACACATGCTGGAACTTTTTACTTTGAAATGTTTTGTAGTTTCTGAGTTATTTAACTTAAACGCCCAATGCATTCCCAATGGCAATAGCACAAACTTTGGCATGCTACTAGTCCTACATACTTACACCTAGAAACCCCATTCAAAACTATTTAGGTTCATCTTACGGTGGACATGTTTGCCTGAAAAGGAATCTTTGAAATGTTTCATAGTTTTAGAAATATAGTGCTTTTAAATTTGAGAAATTCAGAATGGGGGTCAATGGCAGATTTTGGCAAGTAAAGAATTGAGTGGGGTTTGAACCCACAATCTCTAGATAATGCAACCAGTGTGCTAAGTCACTGATCTACTTGCTACCTGCCACAACGCAGTCTGCTGTTCCCTTTGAGTACAACATTGATACAAAAATAAAATACAAAAAATAAAATAACAGGAGATTTGTCTATTGTTTCTTTTGCTGTTGTTTATCTCTAGACGTTTGAATGTTTATGAACCACAATGGAAACAAGTCTCTGGCTCTTCTGTCATTATCTATTCGGCCTTTTAAGAACAGCATGCACAGTGGCTCAATGGGTACAGAGCCTTCCTGGGAATCAGGAGGCTCCAGGTTCAAGTCCTGGCTCTGACATAGTGTTCCAAAATCATGAAAATATGACAAAATATATTATGCCGTCCCAAACCATGGACTATAGTATGTCGTTTTTTCATGATTTTCATCTTTTTTTCAAATCCTCCAAAATCATGAAAAACAACATGCTATACTATGCCGTCCGAAACCATGACCATAGTATGTCGTTTTTTCACAATTTTCATCTTTTTTTCAAATAGTCCAAAATCACGAAAAACGACATGCTATAGTATGCCGTCCGAAAAAAATTATAACTTTGGCATGCTACTAGTCCTACATACTTACACCTAGAATCCCCATTCAAACCTATTTAGGTTCATCTTACGGTGGACATGTTTGCCTGAAAAGGAATCTTTGAAATGTTTCATAGTTTTAGAAATATAGTGCTTTAAATTTGAGAAATTTACAATGGCAGATAGTGGCACGTCAAAATCACTTTCACCTAGAAACTCCATTCACACTTTTTATAATTCAGCTTACTGTGGAGACACATGCTGGAACTTTTTACTTTGAAATATTTTGTAGTTTCTGAGTTATTTAAGTTAAACGCCCAATGCATTCCCAATGGCAATAGCACAAACTTTGGCATGCTACTAGTCCTACATACTTACACCTAGAAACCCCATTCAAACCTATTTAGGTTCAACTTACGGTGGACATGTTTGCCTGAAAAGGAATCTTTGAAATGTTTCATCGTTTTAGAAATATAGTGCTTTTAAATTTGAGACATTTACAATGGGGCTCAATGGCAGATATTGGCACGTCAAAAAAGCACTTTCACCTAGAAACTCCATTCACACTTTTTATAATTCAGCTTTCTGTGGAGTCACATGCTGGAACTTTTTACTTTGAAATGTTTTGTAGTTTCTGAGTTATCTAAGTTAAACGCCCAATGCATTCCCAATGGCAATAGCACAAACTTTGGCATGCTACTAGTCCTACATACTTACACCTAGAAACCCCATTCAAACCTATTTAGGTTCATCTTACGGTGGACATGTTTGCCTGAAAAGGAATCTTTGAAATGTTTCATCGTTTTAGAAATATAGTGCTTTCAAATTTGAGACATTTACAATGGGGCTCAATGGCAGATATTGGCACGTCAAAAAAGCACTTAGAAACTCCATTCACACTTTTTATAATTCAGCTTTCTGTGGAGACACATGCTGGAACTTTTTACTTTGAAATGTTTTGTAGTTTCTGAGTTATTTAACTTAAACGCCCAATGCATTCCCAATGGCAATAGCACAAACTTTGGCATGCTACTAGTCCTACATACTTACACCTAGAAACCCCATTCAAAACTATTTAGGTTCATCTTACGGTGGACATGTTTGCCTGAAAAGGAATCTTTGAAATGTTTCATAGTTTTAGAAATATAGTGCTTTTAAATTTGAGAAATTCAGAATGGGGGTCAATGGCAGATTTTGGCAAGTAAAGAATTGAGTGGGGTTTGAACCCACAATCTCTAGATAATGCAACCAGTGTGCTAAGTCACTGATCTACTTGCTACCTGCCACAACGCAGTCTGCTGTTCCATTTGAGTACAACATTGATACAAAAATAAAATACAAAAAATAAAATAACAGGAGATTTGTCTATTGTTTCTTTTGCTGTTGTTTATCTCTAGACGTTTGAATGTTTATGAACCACAATGGAAACAAGTCTCTGGCTCTTCTGTCATTATCTATTCGGCCTTTTAAGAACAGCATGCACAGTGGCTCAATGGGTACAGAGCCTTCCTGGGAATCAGGAGGCTCCAGGTTCAAGTCCTGGCTCTGACATAGTGTTCCAAAATCATGAAAATATGACAAAATATATTATGCCGTCCCAAACCATGGACTATAGTATGTCGTTCTTTCATGATTTTCATCTTTTTTTCAAATCCTCCAAAATCATGAAAAACAACATGCTATACTATGCCGTCCGAAACCATGACCATAGTATGTCGTTTTTTCACGATTTTCATCTTTTTTTCAAATAGTCCAAAATCACGAAAAACGACATGCTATAGTATGCCGTCCGAAAAAAAGTTATAACTTTGGCATGCTACTAGTCCTACATACTTACACCTAGAATCCCCATTCAAACCTATTTAGGTTCATCTTACGGTGGACATGTTTGCCTGAAAAGGAATCTTTGAAATGTTTCATAGTTTTAGAAATATAGTGCTTTAAATTTGAGAAATTTACAATGGCAGATAGTGGCACGTCAAAATCACTTTCACCTAGAAACTCCATTCACACTTTTTATAATTCAGCTTTCTGTGGAGTCACATGCTGGAACTTTTTACTTTGAAATGTTTTGTAGTTTCTGAGTTATTTAAGTTAAACGCCCAATGCATTCCCAATGGCAATAGCACAAACTTTGGCATGCTACTAGTCCTACATACTTACACCTAGAAACCCCATTCAAACCTATTTAGGTTCATCTTACGGTGGACATGTTTGCCTGAAAAGGAATCTTTGAAATGTTTCATCGTTTTAGAAATATAGTGCTTTCAAATTTGAGACATTTACAATGGGGCTCAATGGCAGATATTGGCACGTCAAAAAAGCACTTAGAAACTCCATTCACACTTTTTATAATTCAGCTTTCTGTGGAGACACATGCTGGAACTTTTTACTTTGAAATGTTTTGTAGTTTCTGAGTTATTTAACTTAAACGCCCAATGCATTCCCAATGGCAATAGCACAAACTTTGGCATGCTACTAGTCCTACATACTTACACCTAGAAACCCCATTCAAAACTATTTAGGTTCATCTTACGGTGGACATGTTTGCCTGAAAAGGAATCTTTGAAATGTTTCATAGTTTTAGAAATATAGTGCTTTTAAATTTGAGAAATTCAGAATGGGGGTCAATGGCAGATTTTGGCAAGTAAAGAATTGAGTGGGGTTTGAACCCACAATCTCTAGATAATGCAACGAGTGTGCTAAGTCACTGATCTACTTGCTACCTGCCACAACGCAGTCTGCTGTTCCATTTGAGTACAACATTGATACAAAAATAAAATACAAAAAATAAAATAACAGGAGATTTGTCTATTGTTTCTTTTGCTGTTGTTTATCTCTAGACGTTTGAATGTTTATGAACCACAATGGAAACAAGTCTCTGGCTCTTCTGTCATTATCTATTCGGCCTTTTAAGAACAGCATGCACAGTGGCTCAATGGGTACAGAGCCTTCCTGGGAATCAGGAGGCTCCAGGTTCAAGTCCTGGCTCTGACATAGTGTTCCAAAATCATGAAAATATGACAAAATATATTATGCCGTCCCAAACCATGGACTATAGTATGTCGTTCTTTCATGATTTTCATCTTTTTTTCAAATCCTCCAAAATCATGAAAAACAACATGCTATACTATGCCGTCCGAAACCATGACCATAGTATGTCGTTTTTTCACGATTTTCATATTTTTTTCAAATAGTCCAAAATCACGAAAAACGACATGCTATAGTATGCCGTCCGAAAAAAATTATAACTTTGGCATGCTACTAGTCCTACATACTTACACCTAGAATCCCCATTCAAACCTATTTAGGTTCATCTTACGGTGGACATGTTTGCCTGAAAAGGAATCTTTGAAATGTTTCATAGTTTTAGAAATATAGTGCTTTAAATTTGAGAAATTTACAATGGCAGATAGTGGCACGTCAAAATCACTTTCACCTAGAAACTCCATTCACACTTTTTATAATTCAGCTTTCTGTGGAGTCACATGCTGGAACTTTTTACTTTGAAATGTTTTGTAGTTTCTGAGTTATTTAACTTAAACGCCCAATGCATTCCCAAATGGCAATAGCACAAACTTTGGCATGCTACTAGTCCTACATACTTACACCTAGAATCCCCATTCAAACCTATTTAGGTTCATCTTACGGTGGACATGTTTGCCTGAAAAGGAATCTTTGAAATGTTTCATAGTTTTAGAAATATAGTGCTTTCAAATTTGAGACATTTATAATGGGGCTCAATGGGAGAGAATGGCACCTCAAAACAATCACTTTCACCTAGAAACTCTGATCTCCATTCCTACTTATCCTCAGTTGTTTTCCTTTTTCCTTGTTCTTTAAGTCTCTTGGTGGATCCAGTAGGTGGTGGTGGTGGCATGAGGGTTGAACCTGCAAGCACTGCAGCACAAACATCCAGGTATCAGCAATCTATCCACTCCACCATCACTACCTTTGCCAGACTGATTGAGATTTCCGGGGACTTTTATCTTCTTCTTTCTTCAAAGTAAAGTTTCAGAGTAAAGAGCAGAGTGGGGTTTGAACCCACAATGTCTGGATCATGTGGACAGACGCTTAACACTGTGAGCTAGCAGCACTCTCTCTGTGGTCTATCATGGTTTCTCCTCTCTTTTATCTGACTAACATCCATGATAACAAAGCACTAAAGACACGTGATGTACCAGCAAACTCTGTTAAGATGCGCTGTACATGATCCCAAGGCCCCATTTGAAGTGACAACCAGAAGAACAACCTAAAATAGAAGCAAAACTGTGAGGAATCTCAGAGAGCTCAGTGGCTCCCGGTGTTAAAAACTACATACTATAGTATGTCTTCCGAAACCATGATATAGTATGTCGTTTTTTCATCATTTTCATCATTTTTTAAAAATCCTCGAAAATCATGAAAAACGACATACTATATGTCTACCGAAACCATGAACTATAGTATGTTGTTTTTTCATGAATTTCATAATTTTTTTAAATCCTCAGAAATCATGAAAAACAACATACTATAGTATGTCTTTCGAAACCATGAACTATAGTGTGTCGTTTTAGTATGCCGTTTTTTCATGATCGCCCAATGCATTCTTAAGGCGTCTATAGTCTGTCTTCCGAAAACATGAACTATAGCATGTCGTTTTTTCATGATTTTTTTAAAACTCCTCCAAAATCATGAGAAACGACAAACTATAGTATGTCTTCCGAAACCATGAACTATAGCATGACATTTTTTCATGATTTTCATTCTTTTTTAAAAGTGTGACCAAAAAGCGTGACCAAAAAGCGCGACCAAAAAGCACGACCAAAAAGCGTGACCAAAAAGCGTGACAAAAAGCGACACCTCTGATTTGTTGTGAGACATAAGCTGCTTGGACAAACACGTCTGTGTCTCCGCAGTCTAGAACAACAGGTCCAGTGTAGTTGGTGGTCCTCACCTTTGCATAGGCGGAGAGCAGCATTGTATCTGCCTCTGGATGTTTGAAGACAGTCTCCATTCGCCACGCCAGTGCTGAGGTTGGTTGACAGTTTGACACTTCTCCCTCACAGTATATGATATCACCCTGCACTTGACCAACTTGTTTTTTCAGCTCGCTTTTCACAAGTTTTTGCAGTCTGACCTTGTTTCCTGAGTTGACCACGAGTTCACTGAATTCAGCAGCACCTGCATGGGAACCTGTCTTCGGGTTTCGGGTAGACTTTTGGGACCTGTGGATGTTTTGCTGCCCGACGATCATGCTCATCATCCTTGATGCTGAAGGGAAGGTCATACTTGTCGTTGATGAGAATGATGAGGTAAGCATGGGCATGGCATGAGAAGATGATTGCGCAGATTTTATGCAGGTAGTCAATCCAGCAGAACTCTGAACCCTCCGTTTCCTAGCCTCTCGGTCCTCAGGTGTGGGAGTGGCAAGCCGCCATATCATACCCATGTCTACAAGGCTCACGTGGTTCTGTGGTTTCTCAGGTACTGGTTCTAGGGTGAAAACCTCTAACATCTTGCTCTTCACAGTCTTGCGCATTGACCCATCCACATTGAAGAGTGAAAGGCACTCCTCTGTCACTCTTCTCTCAAGGGCTGATTCAAGTTGTATCATTAAGAGGAAAATTAGCAAGACAGGCCAACTTTGCTTTACTTCCTGTATCTGCGTGAGGTGGGCGGTAACATTATTAGGAGACAGGAAGAATGTTGGAGTCTATTCATTTCCAATGGAAGAGTGAACGTGAACACAGCTTCTGAACCATTCCTTAACTCCATGGTCACTGAACTAAATACTGGACCCAATCATCACAAGGCACACAATATTTACAAGATATTCATAGTAAAATGGCTTCTTTTAGCGAGACAAATCAGGAGAAAATCTACTTTGTTAATGACATTTCTTTATCCCAGCAACAAACTCTCGCGAGATTTGAGATGAGTCCGGAAGCCACTGGGTATGGGCACATCTAAGATTCCATGCGCGGCCAAAGGAAGCTGACTCCCGGGGTCTCTTCCGGCTTTTTAGACAGCTGGTGGATGGAAATGAAGCTCCACCCACCCGGCAGATTGCCGCGACGGCCAGCTTCCCGGAAAAGCTTGCCCCAGCGGCATTCTGCCGCGTGGGTGGAGCTTATTTTCCATCCACCAGCTGTCTAAAAAAACGGAAATGACGCAAAACACAGCTTCTTCTGTCCGCGCATGGAAGTTCAAGTGTGCCCAGGCAGTCAGCCTGGGCACACTTTAGATTGATTGATTGATTGAAATATTTATTAACAGTTTGCAGAATTACAGTACATTTCAAGCACAACTCAATACAAAGACCCAATAAAGCATTACACTTGTTTACAACCTTGTTCAATTCATCAAAACATTTAGAGACGTACAAATAGACACTTCTATATAGCCAAAGAACAGAACAGGAATGCATCATAAAGGAGGTAAAAAGGGAAAAGAAACATATACAGTGAGGGGGAAAAAGGGGGGGGACATTATGTCACACAAACATACACGATGCAATGCAATATAACTGTACAAACAAAATAACAGGTAACACAATGGCATGATGGTAACCATGGCAACGAATGGTGTCTGTTTCCTGTTTCTGCACAAGGAGGGCGAGTGCATTTCCAAACTGTTTTTTATACCCAGCACCCTAATCAAGGGAACTTGATTCAGCTGGAGGGGAACTTCCTGACGAGGGAACCTCCCGAGAGCACTTCAAGTTAAGGGACTGGTTTCAAAAAGGGCCGATCGGCACAGACTTGAGGGCCTTATAAGCCGCTTCCACTTCCAGGTCGGGGAGAAGCAAACCAGGCCTACTATATTTAGGGGACCATTTGTACTAGGCTTTGTGTACCATTTTGCCTCTAGTGGCTCCAATGAAGTTGGCCCATCTTCATACATAAACTATCTTTGATATGTCTATGGTTGTTGTAGACTAGAGGAAATGAGAGAGAGGCGGGGCTATTGGCCTGTGCTGCTCTCTCTCTCTCTCTCTCTCTCTCTCTCTCTCAAAAGTCAAAGTCATCTCTCTCTCTCTCTGTTTCTCGCATGCACGCACAGGACTGTTACTTGTAAGAATCTGGTATTCTCCCTCCCTCTCTCTCTGTCTAACAGTGCAACTCTCTCTCACTCTCTGTTGCTAGCTCAACCGTGCCACTTTGGCACCTGTTGGTACCCTAAACATAGGGACATACTTAATACAGACATACCCTAAACATAGGGACATAATATACATAGGGACAGACATTGCTGTTCCTTGGAGTGGCTGCACCACTCAAAAATAAATAAATGATAACCAACTTAGAATGTTCTCTCCTGCAGCCACCCCAACCCAAACTGCAGCCCACTGACCCACCCGATACCCCAACTGTGAATCTCCATATTCCAAAACTGCATCCGGATAACTGTGTGGGATAATTGGTCTATATATGGCCTATAATCCACATACACATAAACTCTCCCCTGTTCACGCCCTCACAGAAGCCCTTGTGTTAAGTAACGGGAGCTGCTAAGTAACCAATCCCTTTGCCTGAGAGGTTCTGGTTGTTTTAAAGCCCACCCTTCTCCTGAGGTAGATGCCCTGCAGACGATCAAATCCCCTGTGCCTCTCCTCTCTTCTCCTCCCCAAGCCATAGTTAGCAATGACAGTCCTCATTGCCTTAAAAGCGATCTGAAAGAGGCTTAATTTCATAACGATTTTTTATTTTTCGTCGAAAATCATGAAAACCAACATACTATAGTATGTTGTTATGTTGTTACTATAGTATTGTGTTGAAAAGCGACATACTATTGTATGTAGTTTTTCATGATTTTCATAATTTTGTTAATACTATAGTATTCATGTTACCAACGAGCAGGGACGTGCAGAGAGTGTTAGAGGAGCAGGGGCTGAAATCCTGTAAGAGGGCACTTTTGGACATTAACTGCCAAAGACACCAACAGCTGGTAACACGGGCACCGGTCACGAGGACGTCCGACATTAATGTGGATGTGCTCAAGAAAGACGCAGGAGTGCAAACTCAGCAAAGCACCAACAAGCTGGCCAGATGTATGGAGAACCAATTCTTACTTTTTGTGTTTTTAATACATTAACGCCCAACTTGATTATACTACAGTAACTACACTGTAGTATGAAAAGCATCACAAGTAGATGTGCAAGCTCGAAATGTGGCCCGAATCGAGGTGTTTTGAGCTTGTAGATCTGCTACTTTTGCTACTTCTGAATTAGAATCCTGAAAAGTCACAGTTTTGGACATACTGTATGAGGTTCCCTCCCAACAGAGTCGATATCTACAATTAATCAAAGTACCACAGACGAAAAACAGTCTAAGTCCAAATTTCATTCTGACCCCTCCACGGAAAGGCCTCGTTGTCCTGATCGCTTATCCATCATTTATACATTATGGATAAATAGTGTGGACTTAGACTGTTTTTCGTCTGTGGCATTTTTTTTTTTTTTTTAAGATATTTTTTTGCGGCTTACGCCTTTTATTGTTTTTTGAAGGGACAGACAGTAGGCTGACAGGAAACGGGAGAGAGATGGGGGAAGACATGCAGTAAAGGCCGTGTCGGGCTCGGGAGTCGAACCCGCGGCACACTGCGACTGGATTACCAGTCGGGTGCCCAGACGGTTACGCCACTGCCTGGGGCATTCTTTATTGTTGATGGTTGTCAAACCATTGGGTGTTATGGGTTAAAAAAAAGAAGCCATCTTATATCAGTATACATAATAGACCTACTGTTCCTGTGTCAGACATTATCCAAAAACCACATCTGACTTGGGCCAAACTTATGAAACAGCAACTCGTGTCTCATTTAATCTGTAACAACCAACGGTATGAACAAACAAATTGGCTCAAAACCTTACAGACTACTCAGCAAGCAACGCGGTTCGAGTATAACTCTTCCTCAGGCAGCAATGGTAAGCGTGTATGAAATACTGTCAAATATATAGGCAGAGGGTCAGTGGTCTGTGATAAGTAGGCGACATCAATCAAGATTCCATCCTAGGCCTATAGACAGATATAGTTGTAAAATAGCTGTTTGAAAGGCATTAGGCCTATACCGCATTACATACAGTGTGTATAATTGTTGTCGCATTGGACGCAAAAGTACTTTCCACGACATCATAATCATTTTAACCACTTTATCCCTTTATATGTTACTTTTTTAAAGTTGTTGACTTATGTATGTGTTGGCTATCCACTATACAAGCTTGTTGGGCATCTGCTATTTTTTCTTTTTTTAAATAAAATAAAATTAAAATAAATATTGTAACTGTTTGGAAATGTTTGATTAAAACCAAATCTCCTCTTCTCCATATGAGCATCCCTGGCACAAAACACTTTCAGATGGGAGCCCAAATTGAATACGTATCAATTTGGGGGTCCTTGGTTTGAGAGCTACACGGCCAAACAGTACAGCCTACAGCAGTTCTCCTACTCTTTTTGCATTGGTTCTGGTTGGCGGCGCTATTAGTGAGCTCACGCACTGTGACTTGACTACGGTGTTGCCAGGCGAACTAGAGAGCAGCCAAAAGCAGGGTAATGGCCTCGCTTTCACCTCTTGGGTCCCCATGGATTCACTGCTGCACGGAACCTTTCTGTTCTGCTCCGCCTCAAGTCTTTGTGAACTAAGGCACTGAAAGGTTTAAAAATACCACCGTTTGTGACGCAAAAGAACAATGCCTTTTGAAGCTGTAGTCTTTACCGTAGGCCTACTACCTCTTGTCTCATATTATTAGAATAGATACGATGATATAAAATAAGAGTCATGCTTCTATGTTGGATAATTACATGTACTATGCCTACTATTTGTTATCATGTACTGTACTGTACTAACATTTGCATAAACACATGAAAAAGGACATGAAGAAACTGTTTGTGTGCGTGTGTGCGTGTGTGCGTGCATGTGTGTGTGTGTGTGTGTGTGTGTGCGCGTGTGCATGCGTGAGTGCGCGTGCTTGTGTGTGCGTCATGTGAATGTATGTCCTTGCTTCAGAATGATGTAAATTCTTCAGAATTACCCTACAGTAGACCATTGCCATTGGAACACTGGTTTAAGCCTGTCAACAGCAGACTAACTGCGCCATCTGTTGACGCGATAGAGCCATTACACATCTGTAAAACATTACTGAATTCCACAGGAGGGATGCAGCACACAGAGGCCCCTTTTCCACCAAAATAACTTTGGCTGTAGAACTGGTTCCATTCTAGATTGGTGCTTTCACGGAACCGGCAGACATTATTTTCAACTTCTAGGATTCTGAATCCGAACCATTTCATTTGCAATAGAAACACTGAACTCGAAAAATGAAGCGAAGCGGTTCAACCACGGTGAAAAAGGGGCCCGAGAGGAGAACAAGGTCCATCATGTTTATCAATATTACAACCTCTGGCGTGGTTCCCACGCCACTTTTCTTTTCTTTAAAACCTTGACATGTTTTATTTTCACTGTGAAACCAATAGAAACTTAAAGTATTCTACTATCTTACCCTTAGTTCCACAATTGTTCATTAAGAGGCTCTGAAAATGCACGTGTCCCAGACAGACCCATGCATGCACCCATCAGACCACTTGACACGGTAGCCATTCGTCCACCATAAATGGTGATGACATTGGACATCACATCACTCAGATTAAACCTGCATCCCAAATACCCGTCCCCTCCTCCTCCTCCTCCTCCTCCTCCTCCTCTTCCTCCTCCTCCTCCTCCTCCTCCTCCTCAGCATGCATGTACACATTTGACACACTTGTGCATAAAACATCGTAGACAACAAATGTCTATAAATGATTTCTATAAATTAACAGCAAAACCAGCCACAAATAGTCCATAGCATGCAGGCTCGTAAGAGTGAATGGTTAAGATGTTACCATGGTTCCTCTCATTAATCCCCCCCCTCCCGCCCAAAATTAATCCCCTCTGAAAAGCAGCGGGATGCTGATGCAGGGTGATCAGCCCGGGCCAAGATAATGCCAATCCTAGCTGTGCATCCCCAGAGCTCTGCAGAGCCAGGGGCCGGTGTGCGTTTACTGGCTAATGACCTCCCTGGTATACCGTTATAGCAGCTGCTGACTACTGATAAGGCAGAAAGGAGGTGCAGGGACGGATTATTTTTAACCACCCTATATATTATAATATGGTTGACCGGAGTCCCTCAGGGATCTATACTAGTGTATTTTCTTTTTCTGCTGTTGTGGGGAAAGCTTTTGCTGAAAATAGCAGATCGACTATAGCTCACAGCGTTGTGACGTGGATGCTGGGGTTCAAGTAAAAACTCACGTTCGTGGGAAGTGAGGGCACACACACACACAAGCTGTGCATATGAGCACATTCCGTGCTCAGAGAAAAACACAAAGCTGTGCATAGGAGGGGCTAGCGCACCCGTGTGAAGTGAGGGGCGCTCGATCTTATCATCGTACATCCTCATGACGTAACATTTTTCGAAAATTGCCTAATTATAAAATAGAGATTTATTGGTATAATGTATGTTTTGTAATCATAATCTTAGTAGAAGATTATTATTGCATGTTACACCACTGAAGGAACACACAGTAAAATCATTGGTGTTAAATTGACTCTGAGAGTTACAATTAAATGGAACCAAATGGTAAGGGTACATTGCCTCCATTCCACTTTTACTCTAAGTACAGTACCTACACGTAACTGAAACAAATAATAATGGATACTGTCAGCTTAACCCATTTTGACCTGAGATCAGATTCTAAAAATGTCTTCTAAATCCTGACAGGTTTCTGAAAAAGCTATGTTTCTATGTCAGTCGTTCTTCAATTTTTCAAAAATAGCAGACCTACAAGCTCGTAGCGCGCCACTCGGTGGCGCGCTATGAGCTTGTAGATCTGCTTTTTTTCAATAGCTAAAGCATAAGATAATGCTAACACCAAAAGGGGTTCCCGCCCAAAATGGGACCACTTCAGCAATTTGGCAGCTCGCTAAGTACAGGTATGAGGAAACTGTACATGGACCCACATGACGTCACAGGGACCCTGAAAAGTTTATACGGAATAAAGTCGGGCCATTTACTATAGTCTGGTTAATGAAATAAAACTGATACATGTAAAAAGTTATTTCTCCTCATGCATTAGAACAGCGGTTCCCAAACCAGGCCATGCACCCCCTGTTACCTCCTGACCTAGCTGACGCGCCCCCCACACATGGAAATATAAATTGCATAAGCTATATAGAGACATACATTTCCTATTTATCCACATATGCACATATATGAACCTGAATATGGCATATATATGCAGCATAGGCTATGTTAATATATTTATAATAAAACCATAACACCACCATTAGCCTTTTCATGTCGTGCAGCCCCTAGAAGGCGCTCGCGCATCACAAGGGGTGCACGCACAGAACCACTGCAGTAGAAGGACAATATCAGTCACCAGAACCAAGGACGGGTGTTTTTAATCATGGTTGAAATGGAGTTGTGACGTTACAGTGGGTTTGTATAGGAAGGGGGGCGTGTTTGTTAAAATGAATATCAAATATCTATAAATAGTATATGAATCAAGCAACTTAACATTACTGACATTAAAATTACCCCAAACATTTTTTAAAGTGAATCAATACTGTATCAACACTGCAATGTAGAAATACTCCGTTACAAATGTAGCAGGGCTATATTATGAAATGACTATGCTAACCTCACAAATAGGAGTGAAGGATCCTACAAACACATTGATACCATATGCTAGCTAGCTGGACAATGTAACTGAACAAGGTAAGGTTCCCAAGTACAGGTAACTTCAGATACGTTCAGAATGAACAGAACCAGAGGCTGATGTGACAAAACAATGTAGTATGCAACATGTAGAAAAATATATTCAAGTTAAAATACAGAAGGGAAGAGGGGTTATTATAGTTGGGAAATCATGATCCTATATAAAGTGGGACCGGGCCAAAGGGCAGGTATTAGTATGTACTGTAGGGTGAAGGAGGCTTCAGGGCCTACCGGGTCCTCCTAACAAGCATACCCAGCAAATAAACAAATCAAATCAAGTCCGGTATTCAAAATGGGCTTAAGTAAAAGTACAAATGCATCGGCATCAAAATATACTTAAAGTACCAAAAGTAAAAGTACCAAAAGTAAAAGTACTGTTTTAGTTTCAAAAAGTATAAACATTTGGAAAATAGCCAATCTACAAGCTCATCGTGAGCTTGTAGATCTGCTATTTTCAAATTGTCAAAAGGGCTGAAGTGTGTTAAAGTGTGATTTGTAATAATCCCAAGTCAGTAGTAATTAAAGTTTTAATATAATTCCTAGTGGAGAAAGGAGTACAATGTTTGCCTCTGAAAGTGGAGAAGTAAAAGTAAATATCCAGTAAAGTAAAAGATCCTCATGTGTACTTAGGATGAGTACATGTACTTAGGATGAGTACATGTACTTAGGATGAGTACATGTACTTCCAGTCTTCCACCACTGCAAAATGGAAATGTTTGGTTCCATTTGTACACCCTCAGAGTCACAGATCTATAAAGGTCCATTTGGTTAAACGGGCATGTGTTCCAATACTGAGAATCAGTGGCATAAATTAAGCACTGATTGTTCCTCTGATAATGAAATACATGGGCAAAAATAGTAATACAATAGTGTGTACGTGTGTGTGTGTGCGTGCGTGCGTGCGTGTGTGCGTGCGTGCGTGCGTGCGTGTGTGCGTGCGTCATGAGAAGCTTCAAACTAAGCATGTGTGGCCGTTCTCCACATATTATCAATTTATTGATATATTTATCCCCAGAGATCACTGATGTCATCAATATGACGCCGAAGACTGCGTGGCATCCAACTACTATGATAATGGGTACTGCGAAGAACCTTACAAACGGGTACAGCGGGTATTTGCATAACAAAACAGGCATGTGTTCCAATACTGAGAACAAAAATATGTATATCTATACACAGAACAGATAAATGTGGCTTGACATGATAACTAGGTTGTCATATTGAGTTCAAATGTCCATGGCGCTGATGGAGGAAAAACATTGAAGTGCGGGGCGCCTCACTCCTTTAAACAATCACACTCTAAACAAAGACAAAAACATTTAAAAGTCCATAGACTTGGCTGCCATATGACATCTTGCTTAGTACTCTAAAAAACATTTAAAAGTCCATTTTACATGTTTGACTTGGCTGGCTGCCATAAGACATCATGCTTAGTACTCTAAAAACATTTAAAAGTCCATAGACTTGGCTCCCATATGACATCAGTTCCAGTGAAACTCCTCCCTGTGACGTCATCTTCATTTCCAGCCATCCACTACTTTCCAGATACTGTTCTTCCTTTTCCCCGATGGCACCATGTCGTCCAAATCGAGTTTGGTTCGGCAAAGCTCTTTCAATGGCTCAGGATCGATACCCTGCTTGTGTAAGAATGTGAGACATTTCTCCTCCAGTTCCTGTAGTTCTAGCGCGAGAGACTTCTTTATCTCTAGGATCTCAGCCCCTACCGATCGAATCTGTTCCCCCAGATCGTTAATCCAATGCTCCGTGAAGCAGGACTTTAGAATCAAAACCCGATTGTTTTTAACCATCTTACTTCTCTCCTTCTTCCAGGCTATGCCCCTCATGGCCGTCTCTCTCCTGAACTCGATCACCTTAGCTTTGCGCTCCTCTGCCCGGAGAAGATCTTTGCTCCTCACTTCAGTCTTCTGTACGGTCTTCTGGCACCGAACCTTTTCTATCCCCCCTTTCCATTTCTTCTCGTCTTTCTTTAACGCATCCTTGAGGCAGACCATGTTGTCGTAGTGCGCTTTCTTCATGACCGCCTGTGCGTCCTGGCTCTTCATCATCTCCTTGATCTCGGCCTCCGCGATGATGAGTTTCCCACTGAAGCTCACGCTGTCATAATTCATCTGAACGCGCTCCCGCTCCCAGTCTGTCTGCTTCTTCTCTATCTCAAACCCGAAGCGCTGTTCCAACAATTCCCGCTGCATCCCTATCAGACTGTCCTTTAACTGCATCTCCTGGCAAAGGAGTTTCTCCACGCTCTTTCTGCTGGACCTCTCCCTTTCCATGGCGGTCTTGGCCTTGTCCACTTTGTACACAAGTTCTTCGTGCTTCTGATCGATGGGCGCCTGTGCCTTTATGGCGGCCTCAAGCCTTTTTATAAGGTCTTCGCCATGCAACTGGTGGTCCTTTTGTTGACGTTCGAGGGCATTGACCGCCCTGTCCTGCTCCTCATCGTCCCTCTCCAGCTGATGGAACATGCGCAACGACTTCAACCATGATATTCGCTCCTTTGTAATATTGTAATCGCTCATTGTTGTCTGATGATCTCCTGCTCAAGTCTGCTCAGTTCACAGCGGTTTGAAGCTCACTCAAGCCTAATTCTGATTGAATGATGAGATTGACTCTGAACCGACTCATATATAAATGAGGGCAGGTCATACGTCACGTCGATGTCGTCAGAACAGCCTTGGCCTCAAAGAGCCCTCATGTACTTTTCTGGGCATAGAGGGGGGCGGGCCAATCTAGCACTGGAGACGGACGGCGGCTGTGTGTGTGTGTGTGTGTGTGTGTGTGTGTGTGTGTGTGTGTGTGTGTGTGTGTGTGTGTGTGTGTGTGTGTGTGTGTGTGTGTGTGTGTGTGTGTGTGTGTGTGTGTGTGTGTGAGAGAGAGAGATACAGGTGCAGGGCATGATCTAATCAAGGAGAGAGAGAGAGACAGAGAGAGAGTAGCATAGCCCTGCTATGCCACATTTCCAGGGGATCACCCAGGCTTCTTTTTTTTAATTTTATGGGCGCTATAGCCCCTCCTATGCCCAGCTTTCCGGGTTTGTGTAAACATTTAAGACAAAAGTGAAGACGGAAAAGTGAGGACGCAAACTGTGATTGGCCAGAATGAGATATATGATGATAAGAGCGCCCCTCACTTCACATGGGTGTGATTTGTTTTTCTTTGAAAACAAAACGACTGCAGTGTCCGAGGCTAGAGCAGCCGTGACAGGAAAGTGACATGCGCCTGCTCTCATATAGTATAGGGCCTATACTATATGAGAGCAGGCGCATGTCACTTTCCATTGGCCTATACTATAGGGCGGCCAATGGTTTCCAAACCATGGGTCAGGAGTCGGGATGGAGCTTTGGGCTTATCAAGCCTGTTATCGATGACGTCGCATGACTTGTTTAAACAATGAAGACAAGAGGCGACCAAGAATTAAATGTAATCACCCATGCTGGCACATACATGTCAGTTGAAAAGTGTATTGATACCTGCCAACCAGCGCTGCCCGGTTAAGCAAAATGACGCTTTTAAAGTGACTGTACTCATATTAACCAGTTAACCAGTTTCTTTAATATTATTTTATTGGTAATAAAGTCAATTGCCTTCCGTCTGTTAGAAAAGTACTGTATTTGAAGGCCCTACAGGGTTTGACATTAAAGCGTTATTCATAGTCACCACCGAAAATACAGACATGGATCCATGAATAGGCCTTAAGGCTTGTCCGCTTGTCCGGGACAAGTAATAAATCTTCCCGGACAAGTGCATCAAAATTCTACTTGTCCGTTGGACAAGTCACTCTTTGTTTCGCTTTTTCTGTGACGCTCCTACCAGCCAAAAATATGATCTGGCATTATTGTCTGGCTTTCCTAATCACCTTTCCAATATTGTTAACAGATTCTGGGCGGGAACCACTTTTGGTGTTTTAACTAAGCAATATGTTATACTTTAGCTATTGAAAAATAGCAGATCTACAAGCTCAGCAGCGAGTGGCGCGCTACGAGCTTGTAGGTCTGCTATTTTTGAAAAATCGTGAAAATGCGGCACAAATCTTTGAATATATATTCTTTCAGAAGACTTCGATGTCAGGCCTAAATGGGTTTTAATAGCCCTAGAATGTCTGTGTTCAAATATGATCATTCTGGGATCTCAGGGAACCCTTGGTATAGGCAGTGGTGGTAAGTAACTAAGTACATTTACAGTTTTTTACTTTTAGGCTACTTTGAGCATGTCCATTTTTCAATACTTTATACATCTATTCAACTCCACTAGGATTGTTTGAAAACTTTAGTTACAAGTTACTTTTGTATGAAGCTTCTAGGTTATTAACAGAAACATAAATGTAGCACAGAATAGTACATGATTACATGCACTTTCTTTCGACCATATATGAGAGCAGGCTTACGTCACTTCTCAGTCACGGCTGTTCTGACAACAGCGATGTGACGTATGACTTGCCCTCATTTATATTCATTTATATACATATGGCAGTTCAGTGACAATCTTTTGACTTTCGCTGAACACCTTTTCAGCGTCATTCACTGAGTTTCGCTGAGCACATCTTCAGTTTCGCCGAGCACATCTTCAGCGACAATCACAGAGTTTTGAACCATTGTGAGCCGTGCAGACTTGAATAAGCAGGAGACGGCACAATGGCCGATGTCGCCAATATTCCAAAGGAGAAGGAGAAGGAGGTAATAGAAAATTCTCTCCTAGGAACAATAGGAACAATGGGCGATTACATAATTTCAAAGGAGAGAATATTATGGCAGGAGTCGCTACGCGAGTTCCATCAGCTGGAGAGGGACGACGACGAAGATGACCAGGCGGTCAAGGCCCTTGAAATGGAATACAAGGAGTATTGTTTGATTGGCAATGAGATCCAGATGAAGCTCAAAGAAGCCCTGAGCATACATCAGCCCATCGGTGAGAAGAACGCAGAGCTCTCGTTCAGAATGGAGAAGGCCAAGACCTCAATGGAGAGGGAGGAGGCCTTAAGGAAGGAGACAGAGAAACTCCTCTCTCAAGAGATGCAGTTCAAAGACAATCAGATCACGGGTCAGCGGGAAGGTATGTCGCTGCGCTTCAAGATCGAGATCGCGAAACAGGAGAAGAATCGGGAACGGGAGCGATTGAAGATGAGAATAGAGTGCGAGACAAACAGCGAGAAACTCATCAAGGCTGAGAGCGAGATCAAGGAGATGATGAAGTTAAATGACGAATTAAAAAACATGCGTAAAGAGCACACTGCCAAAATGACCAACCTCAAGAAGGATTTGAAGGGGGACGAGGAAAAATCGAAGGTGGAGATAGATAAAATCCAGCGCCAGCAGATCCAACAGAGGACTGAAACTAGGAGCAAAGAGAAGCTCTGGGCAGAGGATTGTAAAGCTAAGGAGAGCACGTTCGGGAAAGAGATGGCCATGAAGGAGATGAGCTGGAAGACAGAGAGACATAAGCTGCTTAAAAAGAACCGGACTTTGGCTCTAAAGTCCAGCTTCACGGAGCATTGGATTAAAGATCTGGAGGAACAAATTCGAACAGTAGGGGCTGAGATCCTGGAGAAGAAGAGGTCTTGCACGGTAAACATACAGGTGCTGGAAGAGAAATGTATCGCAATCATGCGCGATCAGGCTATCGATCCTGAGCCTTTGAAACAGCTTTGTCGAACCAAACTTAATTTGTCTGACACGATGCCATCAGCGAACAAAAAGAACAGTATCTGGAAAACAGTGGATGGCTGGAAATAAAGGGGACCTCACAGGGAGGAGTTTCACAATGTTGTTTTCTAATCATCGCACTCTAGTATAGTGGTTCTCAACATAGGGTCTTGGGATCCCCAGAGATCCCAACTAGTAACTACCAATCATTTAGCTGGGTAGTTAGGTCCCTTAAAAGTCTGTAAATCAGAGAGAGTGAAAAATGGAATCAAAAGAATCAGACATGGGCTAAAAGGATGACACAAAAAAGTCCTGGGGACTTGTTTCCATTGTGGCCCTATGTATTCAATTCATCAACATAGCATAAAAATAACACAAATACAATATCGTCAACAAATATAAAACACTATGTGTACAAATGGACAAGGGGGAGATCAGGCGTTATTTGTGAATGGTTTTGAAGGGTGCTGCAAGGTGCTACAGGGTGCTGCAATGTTTCTGATAATGTTTATTAAAAAAGATCCCCATTAATTTAAGAGACTGAGGAATGAGGCTCTAATCTTCTTGCATGGTGTCCTGAACAAAGCAAATACAATACAGACTTAAAGTAAAAACTACAAATATTAAATAAAAAAAGTAAAATACAATAAGACTAATTAACATTGTAAACTAAAATCAAATCAAAATGTCAAGTCAAATTAAACAAATACTGTACACAAAATGAATGACAGCTAAATACTGATACTGATATCTTAATGTTTTTTTTGCACGTTTTTTACGATAAGAAAAATCAACTAATCTTCAAAAATAAAAAGGAAATGTAAAACATAAACAAAAGGAATTCCATAAATGTACAAAAATCACACCCATGTGAAGTGAGTGGTGCAACTCCATGTGGGGGTCCCCGGGGGGGGGGGGGGGGGGTGTTCCAGACCCACAGGTGCGTACGCACCTAGGGTGCAGGCCCGATTCTGGTGAGCCGCCCCGCTTCCGAAACAGTTGAGAAATGACATAGTTACCGTGTGGGGGTCCCTCTACTGTACTGTACTGTACTGTACTGTACTGTACTGTACTGGCACACTCGAAATCACCATATATAAAGTTAATATGTGCGTGTGTGTTTTAGGTTGCGCACAGGTGGTGAAAAACAACCATGCTGTTTTCGTGCTCAGACGCACCCACCCAGCCACCCACCCACCCACACACATAGCTCCGTAAGGGAGTGGTTGCACCACTCAAA
The DNA here is from genome assembly GCF_951216825.1 of Electrona antarctica. NCBI lineage: Eukaryota > Metazoa > Chordata > Actinopteri > Myctophiformes > Myctophidae > Electrona > Electrona antarctica. The sequence goes on along the minus strand of NC_136790.1, from coordinate 19,347,186 downwards.
AAGAAAGAACGAAGAAGACATTCTTCTATGCAGATAGATGCTTGTGACCGTTGTTGCTCCCCCCCTGCGGGTACCCAGAAGAGTGGGCACTTTGGGGGAGAAGAGTGGGCACTAGTGAAATCTGGGCACCAAAACAGAGTGGGCACCGGGAAAACTGGGCACCTGAGAAGAGTGGGCACTAGGGAAATGTTGGTACCAAACATAGTCTACTATACTATTTGTTGCATCACCGAATCTTCTCGCAGCTTGACATGATAGAGTACAGACATGATACTGACATGATACTACCATGATAATGACATGATACTACCATGATAATGACATGATACAGACATGATACTGACCATAATAATATGATACAGACATGAGTCAAGAACAAGTTGTCTCTTTTCCAATGGGCTTCCGCAGGCTTTTCTTTTTCTATAATTTTTATCCCACGATTTTGTAACCCATTTTTCACCCCTGTGTCAATTATCTATTGTGATCCTGGGCTCTACACACCCTCCGCCAACCTAGTCCCCATATATGGGGGACTTGGGGAGAGCAACGGACTTGAACTCATGCTTCCTTCATGCCTGAGTGTCCAAGTTGCTCCTTTACACCTGACAGGGGGGAGTTTCCCTGGTTGGACGTAGCGCGTGGAAGGAACACGTTATTCCAACCAGTTCCTTTCCCCTCCATCAGGCGCCCCGGCTGGCCAGGGGGAGGCAGTTTAGAGACCAGGATTACTGCATGTTTTTTGTGAGGGTACCTACCCAATGGGACACGGGGAGAACATGCAAACTCCACACAGAAAGGCCCTTTCGCCAACCCCGCCTCGGGTATGGGCACTGATGACGCGGAGGAGGAAACACGCCGCCAGCACCCACAGCGTCCCGAGCGGGAATCGAACCCAGGACCTTCTAGCTGTGAGGCGACAGCACTACCAACTGTGCCCAACTGTGCCACCATGCCCCCATTTTGAGCTGAATCCGAATATAAATAAAAGTACCGAGCTAACATGACACTGACATGATACTGTCATGATACTTAACATGGACCATGATTCTGGCCATAATTCTCTCTCTGTCTTTTATTTTTGACGCTCCTATGTCCTAACACAAACATTAAATGCCATTGACAATGAATTATGGGGTCAGAACAGTATCAAAAGTGTCACGGTAAATCTTACATATTTGTAACTCACAAGTTCAGATTTGCAACTCACGTGAGTGAACTCACAGGTTCACATTTGTGTTTTGTATCCACAAGTTCAGATTTGTGTTTGGTATTTGTATTTCGCATCTGTGTTTTGTATCCGTGTTTCGCATCTGTGTTTTGTATTTGTGTTTTGTATTTGTGTTTTGTATCTGTAATTTGCATCTGTGTTTTGTATCCGTGTTTCGCATCTGTGTTTTGTATTTGTGTTTTGTATTTGTGTTTTGTATCTGTAATTTGCATCTGTGTTTTGTATCCGTGTTTCGCATCTGTGTTTGAAACACAAATACAAAACACAGTTGTGAAACACAGATACAAAACACAGATGCAAATTACAGATACAAAACACAAATACAAAACACAAATACAAAACACAAATACAAAACACAGATGCGAAACACGGATACAAAACACAAATGTGAACCTGTGAGTTCACTCACGTGAGTTGCAAATCTGAACTTGTGAGTTACAAATCTGTGAGACCTTTGAGACTGTGCTAAAACTGCTGCTCTACTATTGAGACTCTTCTGACATTGGGCGTTAACGAACGTCATCATTGGCTGAGGGAATCTGTCAATCATTCTGATTGACAGATTGGCCCCTGCCATTGGGCGTTAGGGCTATGGACTAGCGTGCCCCCCACCATAGGGCATTAGAGCTATGGACCAGCGTGCCCCCCGCCATAGGGCATTAGAGCTATGGACCAGCGTGCCCCCCGCCATAGGGCATTAGAGCTATGGACCAGCGTGCCCCCCGGGCGTTAAAGCTATGGACCAGCGTGCCCCCCACCATAGGGCATTAGAGCTATGGACCAGCGTGCCCCCAGGGCGTTAGAGCCATAGGATTGGCTGAAGGCGGACCGATCTGATTGGCCGAGGAATCTGTCAATCAGAATGATTGACAGATTCCCTCAGCCAATGATGACATTTGTTAACGCCCAATGTCAGAAGAATCTCAAAAGTAGAGCAGCAGAGTTTTAGCACAGTCTCAAAGGTCTCACAGATTTGTAACTCACAAGTTCAGATTTGCAACTCACGTGAGTGAACTCACAGGTTCAAATTTGTGTTTTGTATCCACAAGTTCAGATTTGTATTTTGTGTTTTGTATCCGTGTTTCGCATCTGTGTTTTGTATTTGTGTTTTGTATTTGTCTTTTGTATCTGTAATTTGCATCTGTGTTTTGTATCTGTGATTCACAACTGTGTTTTGTATTTGTGTTTCAAACACAGATGCGAAACACGGATACAAAGCACAGATGCAAATTACAGATACAAAACACAAATACAAAACACAAATACAAAACACAGATGCGAAACACGGATACAAAACACAGATGCAAATTACAGATACAAAACACAAATATAAAACACAAATATAAAACACAAATACAAAACACAGATGCGAAACACAGATGCGAAATACAGATACAAAACACAAATCTGAACTTGTGGATACAAAACACAAATGTGAACCTGTGAGTTCACTCACGTGAGTTGCAAATCTGAACTTGTGAGTTACAAATATGTAAGATTTACCGTGACACTTTTGATACTGTTCCCACTCCATAATGAATGGACAATTTTGAGTGTTTGTGTAAACACAAAACACATTTGTCATGACGGCTATGGCCATTTTTAGCCCAAGCCTCAAACATTGAAGACGAAGGTGAGGACGCAAATTCTGATTGGCCGGAATGAGATGACGTACGATGTTAAGACCGCCCCTCACTTCACATGGGTGTGATATTTTAGGGGCGCTAGCCCCTCCTATATTCAGCTATTAGTGTAGATTTTCGTCTTACACAAACATTAAATTCCCATTGACAATGAATGGAGAATGTACGTCATATGTGGACGAGCAAATATACATGCTACGCCATGATGATGTACGATGATAAGAGCGGCCCTCACTTCACACGGGTGTGATTTTTGTAATCCCACGATTTTGTAACCCATTGTTTCAACCGGTGACAAATTCAGGGTACCAAAAGTTAGCTCTGAACTTGGTAGATCTGCTTTTGGCTTCTGTGGCCCTAATACATGGAATAACCTGCAAACGACATTGAAACTGACCACATTGGTACCCTTGAACCTTGGTGAGCATACAGACCCCCACAATATGTAACTGTTTTAGATCATTTTGAAATTTGTCTTAGCTTTTTATTTTTGAGTGGTGTAAACCACTCCTACAACTGGCTTTGTTAGTTTACGTGTCTGTCTGTCTGTTCGTACCAAAAAATGAGCATGGTTGCTATGGTCACCCAGTTCACACGGGTGTGATTTCATTACGTCAGACATTAAATTGTAAACCTATGTAATTCACATGTATATCTTTTGTTTTTCTTTTCCTGATCTTCTGTATTGTGATGTTTTTTGAGTGGTGTAAACCACTCCAACAACTGGCTTTGTACCCGTGTGTGTTCGTACCAAAAAAATGTACCCGTGTCTGTTCGTACCAAAAAAATTTAGCATGGTTGCTATGGTCACCCAGTTCACACGGGTGTGATTTCATTACGTCAGACATTACGTCAGACCACAGCTGATCAGGCTATATAAGACCTTGCACCACTCAGTTCACACGGGTGTGATTTTTTCTGTATTATATTGTATTGTTGTATTGTATTGTATTACTCGACGACACTGAAAATGAGTTTGATTACTCAGTGTAATTTCGAGAATAAACAAAACTTGAATGAAAACAAAAAGCCTAAACTGTAATCCTGGGCGCTACTCTGGCTGGGGAAGCTCATGCTTCCTTCAATGCATGAGGAGTGAGCAGGCCGCTTCTTATCACCTGACAGGGGGGAGTTCCCCCGGTAGGATGGATGTTTATTTGACCTTTTTACCTCCTTACGTGACTTCCTGTTTTTGAGGGGCGCTAGCCCCCCTCCTATATACAGCTTTTGTCCCCACACGTCTCAATATCTGCCATTGACAATGAAAGGAGAAATTAGGTCAGTTCAGTTCAGTTCAGTTCAGTTCAGTTCAGTTCAGTTCAGTTCAGTTCAGTTCAGTTCAGTTCAGTTCAGTTCAGTTCATGAGATGATGTATGATGATGTATAATGATAAGAGCACCCTTCACTTCACACGGTGAAGTATATATTTGTAACCAGGCTACGTCTCTAAATGCTCTGATGAATTGAAAAAGGTGGACCCTGTTGTAAACAAGTGTTCATCAGTTTATCAGTGTGTCGTCCACAGTAACAGTCTTTGTATTGAGTTGTGCTTTCATGTGAAATGTACCCATTCTGCAGACTGTTAATAAATATTTCAATCAATCAATGAATCAGGACACACCCACAGCGTCCCCGGTGGGAATCGACCCCTGGACCTTCTAGCTGTGAGGCGACAGTGCTATACCGACTGCGCCACCGTGCCACCAATAATTCTGTTCATAGTCCGGCAGCCGGGCTTGTGGGGTGGGAAATTTTCTCTTTTTTTATTGGCCTAAAATATTGTCTATATACATACATTCATGAATCCACTTCTTGCTGACCGGCTGTCGGTATTGAGCAATTTTTTATAGGGGTTTCTTGTGACCCTATACCATTAACATCCAATATAAGGCAAAGATGCCAAACTTTCCTTATGCTTTAAAGGACAACTTTAGTTTTTTTCAACCAAGGTTCATGTTTTAGGTTGTTATTAGAAAGAAAGTAAAAGTAAAGTAAAATGTGAGTGTAATTTTTTATTTATTTGCTGCTTTCTTTCGTTTTAGGGATTTTAGCTGTTTTTGACAGGGGGGCGGGGGCATTCGAGCACAGGGCTAAATATGTATTTCTTTACAACATTTTATAGCGATTTATTTTTGTATTATTTACTATAGTCCTACTAGACCCCAAGAAATTACATTTGTCCACAAAAGATCACAGGATCTACTGAATGTGTCAAACTGACATTTTGACCCTTTGACACACAGTGTGGCTTCCCCCCCAGTAGGCTACCTTCACATTCAGTAGATCCTGTGATCTTCTGTGACCAGATGTAATTTTCTGGGGTCTATTAGTACTATAGTAAATAATAAAAAAATAAATCGCTATAAAATTTTGTAAAGAAATACATATTTAGCCCCATGCTCGAATGCCCCCGCCCCCCTGTCAAAAACAGCTAAAATCCCTAAAACGAAAGAAAGCAGCAAATGAAAAAAAATTAACACTCATCTTTTACTTTCTCTCATAACAACCTAAAACATGAACCTTGTTTGAAAAAAAACTAAAGTTGTCCTTTAAGTAGCATGTGACATGTCAAACTATAGGGGATTTTCATGATTCTGAATCTATTCCAAGCATTAGTTTTGCACAAAAAACACTTCTTGGGCTAAAAATGGCCATAGCCGTCATGACAAATGTGATGAAATTAGCACAAATGTGATGAGGTCAGCACATTTTGGGCACATTTGGTCAAGTGGCTATGGCTGTTTTTAGCGTTTTTTTGTGTTTTTTGTGCAAAACTAATGCTTGGAATGGATTCAGAATCATGAAAACCCCCTAGTTTGACATGGCACATGCTACTTAAAGCATAAGGAAAGTTTGACATTTTTCCCTTACATAGGATGTTAATGGTATAGGGTCACAAGAAATAACCTGACTCCGCCAGATGGGCCAGCAGAGAGTACACTGTTACTCTCTGCTGCCCCATCTGGCGGAGTCAGGTTACACAAGAAACCCCTATTAAAACAATTGCTCAATACTGACAGCCGGTCAGCAAGTGGATTCATGAATGTATGTATATAGACAATATTTTAGGCCAATAGGCCAAAAAAAAGACTATAGCCGCCCTATACTAAATTTCCCACTTTAAAAAAGAAGCCTGTCGGCTGCCGTGATACTGACCATGATACTTACCGAATATTATACTGCCATGATATGCCCATGCCTGTATGTATATATATAACGGATGTTTAAAAGATGTGCACTTCGCACGACAGACATATATTGTGCATATATATGTGCATGCATATATTGTCATTTTGGCTTTCAATATGCTGTTATGATCAACATCCATAGCAGGATCAAGAAACTTCTGCAAGCAGATCAATCAATCAATCAATCAATCAATCAATCAAGAAGAATCACTCACTGCCTTGCCTTGGAGGACCACAGGTTGCATCCAGTAGGTTGCGCTATGTGCTTTGAAAGTAAAAAATAAACCAAGGCGGTAGGGGCAGCGTTGCCATGTCTGCTTATTATAAGCGACTTTGGGGTGGTTTCTTTTTTCACTTGTCACTTGGCAGTTGCAGTTTTTTTTTCTTCCTATGCTGTCCATGTATTTGTCCCTATTTTTTTTTTACAGTCTATGATTTGTCCGCAGAACCCCACCTGAAAATATTTTGCCAGCAGGGACCCCATACAAGATTTGTGTAGTTAAAGATCTAATAGATCTACAAACATTCTTATAACGCAACGTATAGTATCCAGTCATTTTGTGGCATAAACAAGAAGTTGATGGATAAAATCAAGTCTGTACCGTGCATGTTCACATCATATTTGTAATTCTTTAACATTTTTAACCCTGGTTGCTTTTCTCCCTCACAAAATCTGGCAACGCGGAAAACAAACACCGACCGACCATTGAAGAAATCCTTGTTTTCCGGCGGAAGCGGCAGTGCAGTGTTTTTCTCAATTTTCTGTAGTCATCGTTGAGGCTAGCCGCTAGCAGCAGCAGACAGACAGGAGAGAAGAAGAACAGAAGCTTCTCCAGCACAAAGAAACCCCTTCTAGAGATATTTTTGTATTTTTCGTCTTTTATATATTATCACACACTGCTATACTAAGTCGTCAGCCATGCCTCAGGAGAACCTAGAAGAGGAGGGTCTGCCCAAGAACCCAGACCTGAGGATAGCTCAGCTAAAGTTTCTGTTGACCATGGAGGGACACAAACAGGACGCCGCGGTGAAGAGTGAGCTCATGGACTCCATCAGAGCCAACAGTAATTTGATTTAATGATTCATAATAACACGAACGTCTACCTGTGTATGATAGAATGCAGTTATTGTGTGCGTGGTTGGTGCCTGGTGGTCGTCGGGGTGGTTACTTGGAACGTGGCCTCCTCCCCGGCGTTGTCGCGATGGGAGCGTACATGTTTTTTGCCCATTGTAAAACGTCACGATTGATGTCAATCAACTTTGTCTCTCGACTCAGGCGTCAATTAAAGACAAATAACATCATACATAGAGAAAGAACACCCTTATACCATAATAAACACGCATCAGCGCGATTACAAGAGACAATCATACCAGTGTGTTTCCAGAAATGAGACCCAATATCTTGTAACACCGACGCTACGGTTAGACAGTAGCATAAATAGAATAATAATTCTGAAATAATTTGATTCAGTAGACAGTAGACACGTGCATTTGTTTATCAGGTCTCTTCAGGTGCCTAAAAGGTGTTGATTGGGGTTATCTCTCTGGTACCCCACTACTGTATGATGTGGTCTGTCATTTTGGTCTACAATTAATTTACTGTAGGCTACTGACTACTGTACAGTACTATGTCTGTATGTGATATGGACAGTGCAACTCTGGTCAAAATATCCATTCTTGTTACTCTCTAGTATTCATTGTCTTGTTTATGTATTAATAAACATGAAGATTGAACTATCATTTAACTGGGGGGGGGGGGGGGGGGGGGGATATTAATGACTAATATTTAGTCGCATCAAGCCTTGTGTTATTCCTACTGATTAAATGTACCAGACGGCGATGGCAACAACATGGTCTTTCTTTCACGTGGTGTTCTTAGACATGGCTCCCTACTACGAGGTGCTGTGCAAGGACCTGAAGTGGCAGCTGGACGGCGACCTGCTCAGCAAGATGAAGAAGGCCAACGAGGAGGAGCTCAAGCGTCTCGACGAGGTCCTGGACGACGCCGAGACGAACCTGGGAGAGAGCGAGATCCGAGACGCCATGATGGCCAAAGCAGAGTATCTCATCCGCATTGGAGATAAGGTAGAACAGTGGTTCCCGAAGTGGGGTCTGGGGACCCCTAGGGGTCGTTCTTGAGGGAGTTCCAGGGGGTCCCCAGCTAAATGATAGTTTGGAACCAAATGGACCCACATATGGGTCTGTAACTCTTGAGAGTTAAATTGACATTGATTTTACAATATAAATTGGGGTCCCAGAGATAGAAATGCCATTAAATGGGGGGGTCTGTAGACTGATGCATGTCAAACTGGGGATCCTTGAAATTTAAACGGGTTGAGAATCACTGCTAGAGCCGTACAAATCTTCTCTTAATGTGGGGGTCCCTGGCATATCTTTTCAAATGGGGGCCGTGGGATAATTGGTGTCAATTTGGGGGTCCTTGACATGAAAAAGTTTGGGAACCACTGGGGTAGAAGATTGAAATGTATTGCTAGTTATGGTCTCAATGTCCTCATGCAAGTTCAGATCTTAATGTGTGCTCACAGTGGTTTATTATCGGTCAACCCACTGAGGAGAAAATGTGGTTCCAGACAGACCGAGGTGTCATTTTATCTTTATTTTATCCCATTGAGAGATGAAGCCGATTCTGCAAATGCCTTCAAAATCTGTATTTCTTAAACATTTTTGTTTGGGACCCTCCACAATTATATGCATTTGCCCCCGCCCCAATCTGAAAATGTTTTGTGCCAGGGACCCCCAGAAGAGAAAATTTGTGTTAAAGGAGAATTCCATACTAGAAGGCTTTCTTACCTTTATTTGTAATTGTTACGTCCCCACTAAAGAGGTCCAGGTGTTATTTTGTGCAAAAGTGCATTATTGGCTATTTCCCCTACCATAAGCCCTCAATGGGGGTTGGGTTTTTGTGGTAATTCACTTGATTTTTGAGCGATGGAAATAAGTGAATTAGCACAATACCCCATAGCCCAATTCAATTCATTGAGGGCTTATGGTAGAGGAAATGGCCAAACTGCACTTTTGCACAAAATAACACCTGGACCTCGTTGGTGGGAACTACAAATAAAGGTAAGAAAGCCTTCTAGTATGGAATTCTCCTTTAAAGTAAAATTATAGGACACTTTTCAAACACTTTGCAGATGTACAATTATGGAAAAATAAATGCTGCAATTATGATCATGTTTAGACTGGCTTCCTGCTGCTGTAGCCCTGTTGACGGAGATGTTCTTGTCCTTGCTGTGTGCTTCCACAGGAGGGCGCTCTGACAGCCTTCAGGAAGACCTATGACAAGACGGTGGCCCTGGGCCACAGGCTAGACATTGTCTTCTACCTGCTGAGGATCGGCCTGTTCTACATGGACAGTGACCTCATCACACGCAACTCTGAAAAAGCAAAAAGGTACAAAAGTTGTCTGAACCTGCCATTTATTTTCTTGCCCAAAATGTACTTGGTGAGCAGAGCAGACGGCCATCATCATTATCATTGGTTTAAAGTCCGCTTTTCCAGGCACCGCTGGGTTGGACTGGATCCTCAGTGCTATGGGGATGTTCTCTGAACTTCTTCCATCCACTTCTCACCCTTGTGGTCACCTGCCGACTACAGCCTGATTTGAATTCCGTAGATGAACTCTTTCGCGACAGCCTAACTAACACTACTGTAGAGCTCAAGACCCTGAAGCTAGATAGGAGAGTGGAGGGCAGCGATTCAGTCCGAGTTGGTGTTGGCTAGACCGCCCTCTCGCATCGCACTTTAACACAATCAGCGCCGGGATTCCTTCAAAATAGAAGCTCTGGGGTGCCGGGAAGACATGGCCGCTTTTACTCTGTAAAGCCTTTCTGTTCCGGAAAAAAAAACATATTTTTGCTTGCTTACCTTGCTCCCGTTACCATAATATCGCTGAATGATCTCTCGCGTTCATATTTTAAACGAGAGGCAGGTGAGAAGTCAGAAATGAAGAGCTTATCCATCAAAACCACAGAGAGCAGATACAAGGCTCTTTCTGCACTTCCTGTAAACTAGGAAGTGACCGGGACCAGGGGTGAACGAAGAGCGAAGCGTATGGGGGGGAAAAAAGAGAAAGATTCAGAATATTCTTCTCTCGTATGATATCATAGAAGATGCGCTAGGACGTGTACACACGTCATAGCACCCCGTCGGTTGATTTGCTTATGGCGTGTGTGTGTGTGTGTGTGTGTGTGTGTGTGTGTGTGTGTGTGTGTGTGTGTGTGTGTGTGTGTGTGTGTGTGTGTGTGTGTGTGTGTGTGTGTGTGTGTGTGTGTGTGTGTGTGTGTGTGTGTGTGTGTGTGTGTGTGTGTGTGTGTGTGTGTGTGTGTGTGTGTGTGTGTGTGTGTGTGTGTGTGTGTGTGTGTGTGTGTGTGTGTGTGTGTGTGTGTGTGTGTGTGTGTGTGTGTGTGTGTGTGTGTGTGTGTGTGTGTGTGTGTGTGTGTGTGTGTGGAACCAGTGTCTGCAAATGTGTCCACCAGAGCGTTGTTGAAAACATGATGGTCTTGTTTTTCCCCTCCAGTCTGATTGAGGAGGGTGGCGACTGGGACAGGAGGAACCGTCTAAAGGTCTACCAGGGCCTGTACTGCGTGGCCATCAGGGACTTCAAGCAGGCAGCCGAGCTCTTCCTGGACACCGTCTCCACCTTCACCTCCTACGAGCTGATGGACTACAAGACCTTTGTCACTTACACAGTCTACGTCTGCATGATCGCCCTCAAGAGGCCCGACCTCCGGGAAAAGGTTAGGATATGAAGAAGCCTGCAGTTTGACATGTTTTGACGTCGTGTCAGATTGGCTTGTTAGGCCTGTCACAATTATTACGCAATCCGAATCGCCCTAATTGCAGTTATTTTAATCGTTGTCATCGTTTCCATGTTTAAAGATTTTCATATATTTTCACTTCAGACATTATCCAGCTTGTAGATTTGCAATTTTTTGCCGAATCAATTTGTCTAGAGTGAAATATGAGTGTACCAAATGCAATCTTTACAGGTCTGTTATATAAGCAAAGACACAGGTTTAAGTGGTACTGAATTTGGAGCTCAACAAATCGTAAATCATCATGACAGTTTCACGATGAATTTAAATCTCTGCGATACGATTCCTGTGAAGTTTATTTTTTATTTTTTAATTGTGTCCCATCCCAAGGTGTAACATGAAGTTCTCTCTCGTCTCACGCAGGTCATAAAGGGAGCAGAGATCCTGGAGGTGCTTCACGGCCTCCCTACCATTCGGCAGTACCTCTTCTCTCTGTACGAGTGCCGTTACTCCGTGTTCTTCCAGTCTCTGGGTGAGCAACACAGGGTTTCCTTTAACTGGCATGAAGCTTCTCATCTCCATCAGCCACACAAACGATTGTTTAGCACTGGTTATTCCTTTGTACATGGCTCCTTGACAAATACGTTTAGATATGACGCCAGTCATGTTATACAGATATATGTTATCATCTCTGTCGGGTAGAAACTTCATATGTACCAAACTGTTACTTTTCAGGATTCAAATAAAACAAATGCCTAAAGTAGCAGATCTACAAGCTCAAAACGTGTCACTACATGCCACGCTTCGAGCTTGCCGATGACGACATGACGATGTGGTATGATCAAGTAGGGTGTGAATTTACAAAACAACACAGTTAAAGTATGGACATGAGGGGTTTCTGCCCGACAGCAACATTATTTACTTGTTCGCGTATGCTATGCATGTCGATAACATGTAATTTAAACCAGAGGTTCCCAACCACTGGTCGGTACTAGTACCACTAGTGGTACTTGAGCCCCCCTCTGGTGGTACACAGCGCCCAAAAAGGAGAAAAAAAGACTAAAGTGGAATGAAATATTTGTATTACTACAGTTTTACTATTGGCTGAAATAAGCATGACAGCACACCTGTAGCCGTTAATAGAAGATCTGAGAACAGATTAATCACATTAGAAATATAATCAGTTGTGCTGATTAGACAGTTTTGTCAGAGCAGCAGCATTATTGGCTTAGGAATGCAACAAAAAGTGCAGGTATACGCTCGTGTATGTTAACATCAGTTGTTATGGTGGTACTTGGAGAGCCAAATATTTTCTGAGGTGGTACTTCAGTATAAATAGGTTGGGAACCAATGATTTAAACAGACTCTAGGTTTTGATATTTATCTAGTGTCCTGGTGGTTTTTCTTTGCACTCTTGTTGACCATTTGTTTGTGTGTCATATATGTGGTCGTGCTGTAGCCACGGTGGAACAGGAGATGAAGAAGGACTGGCTGTTTGCCCCTCATTACCGCTACTATGTGAGGGAGATGAGGATCCAGGCCTATGGTCAGCTGCTGGAGTCCTACCGCTCTCTGACCCTGGGCTACATGGCCGAGGCCTTCGGGGTCAGCACAGAGTTCATAGACCAGTACGTCTTCAACACACACACACACAAACTAGACTCAGGCCGATATATCGGTCCTTATTAGATTATTATTATTTTTTTAATGGTCTCTAATATTTCATAAAAGCAAAGGTTAAAGCCTAAATCTGCTTAGCAGTATGTAACGGAAGGAACAACATATTTAAAACATGTTCATTTTACATATTGTGTTAAACGGCACTAGTGTGTGGGGGGGGCTCCTTTCAGACTGTTTCGCAAATCACACTTTAGGACTTGGCCATAAAAAAGATTGCATTTTGTTTAATTCCATTAGTTTCTATCGACAATGCATTTCATTAAAACAAAAGTTTTAATTCTGGCATCGTCAGGCTCGAACAATTCAGAGGTTTTATCTCTGATAGAATCTGTGGCTATTCCGTTTGGCCCGTGTTTTCACTGCCACCGTTTTGTACTAAGTGACGTTATCTCACTCCTGTCCCCAGGGAACTGTCCCGATTCATCGCCGCTGGGCGTCTCCATTGCAAAATTGACAAAGTCAATGAGATCGTGGAAACCAACAGGTAAATTAAGACTTGTTTTTAACGACCAAACCGCAGTATTATTAGTTTATTTTTAGATGCTCAACTCAAACAGGGGGAAGCAGATTTCTCTGAACTGTTGCCGTTTTCCTCCCTAGACCTGACAGTAAGAATTGGCAGTACCAGGAGACCATTAAGAAGGGAGATCTGCTCCTCAACAGAGTCCAGAAGCTGTCACGAGTCATCAACATGTAAACCCCTGTGGAGGCGTGGCCTCTTTATTTTTTTCTAAGTTTGTCTGACAAAGTGACCCTTATGTTGTGTATATAATAAAGTTTTCTCTGGACATGTTTTCATTCAAGTCTTTTAATCTCTCTGCAAGCTGCTTTCTATTATAGTCAGGTGGAAACCTGTCATGTTAGAAACTTACTTTTCAGGATGCAAATTCAAAAAGGTTTCTTTTTCTCCTTTGAAATCTTTTCAGGGCAATTTTTCTACTTAGGGTTTTCTGGTTCAAAAAGTTTCAAAGGGTCATATCCTTTTCAAATATTTTCCAATTTCAATGAACAATACATCATATGAAAGCTTACATTCTGTAGTTTCATAATGTGTAGAAAGCAGAAAAATGACCATGGCCTATGTGGCCTATATATACGAGCCAGCCCTGGGTGCATTTATATAGCGCCTTTATTCAAGGCGCTTTACATAGATTGTGCATTACATTCACCCATTCACAGACGCCTTCAAACTGATGGCGACGGAAATCATGCAAGGCACCAACCAGCACATCAGGAGCAATTAGGGGTTCAGCGTCTTGCTCAAGGACACTTCGACACTAACTCTGGGGGAGCCCGTGTTCGAACTGGCAACCTTGCGGTTACCATCTGGCCACTTTACCTCTGAACCACCGCTGCCCTATAGATATATAGTACAGTAGTTACAAAAAAAAAATCTAGCTCAAGTTGAATAGCAAAGTGCAAAACTAACAATGTAACGATAGTTAGTGTTTGATGTGATCGACCGATGGTCGGCTGATTCTACATAAAGGCTTCATGTGGGGTTCCTCAATGTTTTAGAACCACTGGTATATAGGAGGGGCTCGCAACCGGATTGTTATACTTTAGCTATTGAAAAATTGCAAGCTAGATCTGCTATTTTTGAAAAAGTGGTGCAAATCTTTGAATATATATTCTTTCAGAGTGAAAGTTTTTAACTCAAATCTTTGCTTCCCTGGAGCAACATATTTTGAGATTGGGGTCCGGGGCCAATTAAATCAAATTTTGGGGGTCCTTGACATGAAATAGTTTTAGAACCACTGACATAGAAACAGGTTTTTCTGAAAACGGTCATGATTTAGAAGACCTGTGTAGAATCTGTTCTCAGGTCTAAATGGGTTAAAACGTCTACACGGATGTGTATACAGTGGTGGATAGTAACCTTTACAAGTACATTTACTAAGTACTGTACCAAGTGAGTTCCTTTATTTTATTTTTTACTTTACTGCAGTATTTCCAAGTATCCATTTTACAAAACACATTAACCACTTATCAACTCAACGGAGCAAGATCTTGCATGGAGGGCCCTGAACGGCATGGCCAGTGTATGGAACTTCAACCTCCCCTGTCGAACCAAACTTAGCTTCTTCTATGCAACGGTAGAGACTGTTCTCCGATACGGCAGTGAATGCTGGACCCTGAAGCCAACCCTGCAAAAGTCTCTAGATGGGTGCTGTACCAGAATGCTGCCAGCAGTACTTAACATCAGCAAGAGTACAAGAATCTGTATGATGGAATGCCAAGGGTGAGCCAGAAATAGCAGGACACTGCCAAAGACACCAAGAGCTGCCAGCCAGCAAAGTAGTGCTGTGGGAACCAACACATGGGCACCGATCAGGCGATCACGAGGATGTCCCACATTAACATATGTGGACGTACTCAAGAACGACGCAGGAGCGCAAACGAGCTGGCCAGATGTATGGCGAACCGGGATGACTGGAAGCGACGATGGAGGGCTCGTCTGAGGACGACCTATAGAGCCCTATATACTTCTGCTATTTGACACATTGTGAGATTGTAGATCTGCTATTTTCAAAGGATTTTCATGCTTGTGAAATGGGACATTCTGCAGGAGTACCTTTACTTTTGACAAAGTATATTTTGATGCCAATGCTTTTGTACTTTTATTTCTACAATGGGGTATTGCTACTTTTCATTTGACTTAACCCTAGAATAAAACCCAGGTGATTTTCATAATATTGCTGATGTCTGAGGTGGGTATAGTAAGGGCATTTGATCAGGTATTTGACCAATCTGGGAACTAAATCGTTACCAAGAATTTTCTTCACCAATGTGTTTCTAAAGGTGTCTAATAACATATACTAAAAGTTTGAAATTCAACTCCTGTGGGAAATTGAGTTATTAGCATAATATGTGACCATACCCTTAACATGCTATATAAGGCAAAAAAGTCCAAATTTCATCATTCTTTAAGTAGCATGTGACATATGAAACTAGGGGGTTTTCATGATTCTGAATCCATTCCAAGCATTAGTTTTGCACAAAAAACACTCCTTGGGCTAAATTAGGCCATATCCACTTGACCAAATGTGCTGACCTCATCACGTTTGTGAGGCCGTTTTCCTCCCAAGGAGTGTTTTTTTGTGCAAAACTAATGCTTGGAATGGATTCAGAATCATGAAAACCCTAGTTTCATATGTCACATGCTACTTAAAGAATGATGAAATTTGGACTTTTTTGCCTTATATAGGATGTTATGGGTATGGTCACATATTATGCTAATAACTCAATTTCCCACGGGAGTTGAATTTCAAACTTTTAGTACATGTTAGACACCTTTAGAAACACATTGGTGAAGAAATTTCTTGGTAACGATTTAGTTCCCAGATTTTCATAGATTTCTCTTACTAGTAGGTCCTTGCCACCTTCAGGATGCTCAGTGGCATCATAGAAGGTAGGCGTTTCCCTGACCACTTTTTTAATTGTTCTTTTGCATGAAAATTCATGTTGAAAAATAAAGAGTAACTCAAATTGCCATGTATTGTACTTTAAATATTTTGATGAGAATTATTTGTTGAGTTTAGTGTTCTACAATAAGTACTTCAATCACTGTTCAGAGCTAAACTTCCAGTGACAGTGTATTAAGTGGTTAACAGGTGCCCCTATAAAAACCAGGAGTCTGGTTGGACCCAAAGCTATACTTTTAACCACGGTTAGAAATTAAATACAAGACCCTTTTTAATCTGCTCTGAATAAGGCGGTTTGCCGAAACGCGTCAGCGTTCAATAAAATGCGAAATTTGCTTCTGAGCCAGTCTTGCATTTATGAGTTAATGTGAGTTAACCACTTGCCTTTACTGTAGTTTTGATGCTCCGTGGCCGTGGGATCAGCTTTACTATAGTTTTGATGCTCTCTGGCCCTGGGATCAGCTTCAGACATCAAAAGTGGAAGTCTGTGCTGCAGTTTTACTCAAGATTGTATAAAAGTGGAATTTGACTTTGTTTAGAATCGTGTTTAAATCCCTGGTTGTTGCTTGCTCGT
Source organism: Electrona antarctica (assembly GCF_951216825.1). Taxonomy (NCBI): domain Eukaryota; kingdom Metazoa; phylum Chordata; class Actinopteri; order Myctophiformes; family Myctophidae; genus Electrona; species Electrona antarctica. The sequence continues at coordinate 19,330,670 of NC_136790.1, read as the reverse complement.
AAAAGACACCTCAAAAGGGACTCGCATGGTTAAATCCGAGAAAAAACAAAATTGGAGAAAAGAGGCAGAGACATAATTTCATATAAATAGCAGTATAAATTATTTTTTTTATTTACAGAAACTTGTTACAAAACAAATAGACTATACAATCTTTCTTTAAATATTAAGTAATTCTAACCTAACTGTTTTGTTCATGAATTACATAGCAGCCAATACATAAAAGTCCAGCTGATCAAAATTATTTTTGAATGTATAAAAAAAAAAGGAAAAAGAAATCTATACACGCTTTTACATTATATGAATGGATTATTTTTTTTCCTCCCAGAAGCGAGCTCTGTTCTTTCACTTTTAACATTCCAAGTCTATGGTGCTTAAACTTCACAACATGTTTCCATGTGAATGGAAACGAGATGCAAAGATGTCAGTGGAATCTGAGGGTAAACAAAACACTTTGATTGAACATTTTACATACAGATCATAGTAAACCAAGGGGGCTTAAGCTGCACACCTAGGCCTACAGAAAACCTTTTGATGTAGTAATGTCTGGAAAACATTGATAATCCAAACTATATATATATAAAAAAAAAAAGTTAAACTAGAGTTTCATACCGGGCAGCCGACAAAGCTCTCGGGTTTTTCTTTTTACCACATATAGGGTTCATCATAGGCAGATTTGAAAAGCAAGCTTCCTAAACATTCAAGTAAGGTGAAACTTAACCCCAAACATACTGTCCTCAAAAACAGTCAGGGTGAAACAAATTCAGGCACTTTCTTATTTAATCATTTCTTTAAAAAGCTGCAAACTATTTCCTTATATAAGCTGTGATTCAAATGACTAACGTTTGGCAACGATGATGCAAAGCAGTTTTCACTGTTTTCCAAGTGTTCCTCTTCCTTGCAATGATGATTGCTTCAAGTCCCTTCAGCCTTACAAAAAACAAACAAAAAAAAAAGAAATAAGTGCTTCAATCACGAAATGGGGTTTAAGGTCTTCCATCTAGGAAGATTAAATGATTGAAGAGTTAATGGAAATTTGTTTAACGGGCACAGCTTTTAAGCCTGCATAACATATTTTAGAATCACAGGCAAATTGGGACATAAAGATTTCTTTTTTGTGTCGATTCATAGGCAACGTAAAAGGTATAGAGTACGGAAGTCCTGACGTCACTCGTGCATCCCCATGGGCCTCGGAAGTAATTTCTCTATGGAGAACAACATCTTCTTCTCATAAGAATCTTCGTCTCATAAGAATCGTGTCCCCCTCCTCCCTCAGTTGATGCTTCATATCCACCATGAGTCAAACCAGCGTGCTCGTTTGTATTTTTTTGGAACAGTTCTTGTATGACGCAATCAATATTAAACAGAATTTGGGGGGGCGTGACCCACGTAGGATGCGTACGTTACGTCAAGACTTCTGTGCTCTATTGAGAAAGCACACGAGTGAGACCTCGACTTGAAGTGAATGAAGGTATCCTCTGTCAGACACATGCTACAGTGGCAACACTTCACCTTTGTCTTTTTTTATTTCTTCCTTTAAGGACCCCAGTACACGATTCATGAGATGCTTTCAACGTTTTACTTATAGGCGTATTGCATTATATAGACTTGGCAGTGAACCACTTCAAATAATCAAGTCTTTTGACTCATCTTGTTTATACTAAATAAATAATAATTACTTTTCAATTGTACCAAAAAATCATCCGTATGTGTACGAAAATGCCTGTGCAAAAATACATATTTCAATATGTACAATTTGTTAACAAAATATGTATTCTGAAATAGGGATACTTCAATACTTGTTTGATAAATAAGCTACGAGGAGGAGGAGGAGGGCAGGGGAAAAAAGGAAGTTACAAAAAGAAAATAGTCTCCTCCGCTCCCAACACTTGACATCTGACATCAGTGGAGGTTCAGCGAAACAACAGGTGTCACCTAAAAGTATAAACATTCCCTGTTAAGTTATCACCATTAATCTCGCACCAAAAACCCAACACCACCTGAACACACGTCAGTGAGAGGGAAAACTCGGAAGTGATGGGGAAGTATTGCCAGATTTTAAGACTCCACTTAGACAAAAAGGAATACGAAGAGTAAATGTCGGCCTTTCCTTGCCTTCTTGTGACCAAAATCTCCATCGCACACCGTGTGGCGTCGTATTCCGATGGGACATAGAAAACCTTTACAGCCAAAGCTGGGGTAGTGGTTACACCTGCGAGTAGGGTTTGGGAAGGAAGCTAGTAGCGGCCTTTGGCTAGCGTTGTGGGGAAACTAAGCACTGCCTGTGTGGAGCAAGTATTTATTTAGTGCTGTTCACAGTCGCGGGGATAGGTCTACTGTGGCTGTCCTTTTTGCACAAGGAAAAACAAAACATTCAGGAAATACACAGGTGTACTCGATAACCAAAACGATCTCTCGGACAAAAGATTCAATTGAATGAATGGGCACGTCAGGTGTCCTGTTTCACATTTGCATGCACGACTGACTGTCTTCGCCAAATTTACTACAAAGAGTCTTTGTAGTTCAGTGTAAAAAGCTCATAAGAAAAAACATAAAAAGGTTAACACTTGCATAATCATTTGGGGTCATAAGAATCGACTGGATCCGCGCCTAGCGGCTCGTCTCTGGCTACCGTACGTAACCTGAGGTTACTTAGGAAATGTCACTAAGAAGAGGAGTCGGGACTAATGGAGAAGGGGAACGACGGGGCAATAGTGTGTGGGTTCAAACGTGACCGTCAGCTCCGACCGTTGCCTGCTCCTTCCAAGGCTTAGGAAATCAGGCGTTGGGGGCGTCAATAAGGTTTAGAGTTTCCAGTAGTCCAGCAGAATCTGACAAAATAAAAAAAAAACGTACACGCGCGCACACACACACTAACAGACGGAAGAGATCGGCTTGTTGGCTCCCCCTAGTTGCTGAGTGTCACGGTGGCTTCCTTTTTCGGTGTGGGGCTTTGCACTGGCCCTTTACCTGAACCCCATCAACTCTGACCCAACCACAGGTTACAAACCCCATGGCTGCTGCTGCTGCCGTCGTTGCTCCTTCCAAAAACGGACGGGAAGACCTTACAGAGCATCAGGACAACACTGAGACGGGCAGGGTGCTGGCTTACTCCATCAGAACCCCAAACCCCCCCCCCCCACCCACCCCCCTCCCCAGGGCACTGTACGCCTACCGGTTTCCTCACACGGAAGGTGCCCCTGAAGTCCCCCCCCCCCCCCCCCTACACTCACATGGCTTTGGGAGAAAAAAGTTCAATGACCACGACAAAGTTGACGTAACTGGGCTGTCCAGATCATCTCCACCCTGAGGATCGTGGGAAGCTGAGAGTAACGCAGATTTGCTTCTAGAAGGCCTCGTGCAGTCTGGAGCAGCACGCCGGCTGCCGCCCTCCTCCTCCTCTCCGTCTGCCCACCGGTTCCACACACAGAACCCCAACACCGCTGTCAGGGACGGGCCTTTGGCTGGGGGGGAGGGGAGAGGTGAAAGCAAATTGGTATTAAAGCAATCCAGTTTCAGTCAACCCATTTAGACCCGAGGACGGTGTTTCTATGTCAATGGTTCTCAAATATTTTCATGTCAAGGACCCCAAAATTATATGTAATTGGCTGCCGAACCGCATCTGAAAGTTGTTCCAGGGACGCCCCAGAAGCAAAGATTTTAGTTAAAAACATTCGCTCTGAAAGAATATATATTCAAAGATTGCACCACATTTTCAGTACTTTTCAAAAATAGCAGATCTACAAGCTAATAGCGCAGCACTCGGTGCAGCGCTATGAGCTTGTAGATCTGCTATTGTTCAATAGCTAAAGTATAACATAATGCTTAAAACACCAAAAGGGGTTCCCGCCCTGAATGGGTTAATATAATGTTAAAACATCAACATGTTGGCCTGGGCCATGGCTCAGTGGTCCAGGCACCTTGGCTGGTAATCCAGTCTGGCAGTGTGCCGCGGGTTCGACTCCCGATCCCGAAGGCCTTTACTGCATGTCTTCCCCCCATCTCTCTCCCCATTTTCTGTCAGCCTACTACTGTCTGTCCCTCCATAAAAAATATAAAATAAAGGCGAAAGCCACAAAAAAAACATGTTTCGACTCACAAAGGAGTCTTCATCAGGGCAAGTGGATCGCTGCCTTTTCTTCAGCAAGAAAAAAAGTAATCAGAAATAAGGCAAAAAAACCCACCTGATGTATGTGAGAGTTGTTGGGCAGCCCCGGGGTCCCCGGAACGCTCCGGCCATGCTTCCCGTGGATGTTGTTGATGGCGGGTGACTTGGGCACCTTGGGCCTGCCTGGGCCCGGCCCTGCTCCTCCACCTGCTCCCCCCGGCCCCCCGCCTCCAACCCCGCTGCCGACACCGCTGGAGGCCGGCGAGCTTTTGCGCTTCTTGCCCTCCAAGCGGCTGTCGGAGGAGGCGTGGTGGCCGAAGCCGGCGTGGTGGTCCGACAGGGACTGGTGGTGGACGAAAGGGCCCAGGGAGAGGGTGGAGTCGCTGCTGTTCATCACCACGCTCATGCGCTTGATGGACTCGGCCGGACTGGCGGAGGGGGGTCCGCGGGCAGGCGGGCCCGAGGAGCCGCCCGCGGCCCCCGCCGACGCCTCCGCCTTCAGGCTGAGGGAGTTGGTCCGCACGGTGGGGCCGCAGTTCAGCCCCACGCTGTGGACCCCGCTGTGAGAGGACGACAGCGAGGAGGCGGGGGTGGAGGTGGCAAGCGGGCCGTGGTGGTAGTTGCTCCCTGAGCTGCTGACGGCCACGCAGTTTTTCTTGGAGGAGGAGGAAGAGGAGTAGTTGGCGTTCGACGACGACGACGACTCGGTGGAGCCGTGGGACGAGGAGAGGAGCGAGCTATTCTTCCTCTTCTTTCCCGAACTGAAACTAGTGGTGCTGCTACTGTTATTGTTGTTGTTGGGCCCACTGCCGACACCCCCGCCGGTCGAGTTGGGGGTGACGGGAGCAGAGGAGGTCTCCCTGGGCCTGAAAGAGGACGACTTGGTAGTGCTGCTGCTAGAGGTGGAGGAGCGGGACTTGAGCGCCCGGCCTGAGGCAAGGGAGGGAGCGGACGAGGAAGAGGTGGAGTGGGCTGAAGGCATCTGCGGCGACGAAGACACTTGCCGGGCCTGCGCGGTGCCGTAGGCCAGCTGCTCGGCCCCGCCCTGTGGGGAGCTGCGGGTGTTTAAGGTGGTCCCGTAGGAGAGTGCAGACTTGCCCTCGTAGGATTGGCTGTAGGGGGGCTGGGGCGGCGTGGCAGGGGGCCCCAGGAAGCCAGAGGAGGGAGTGCTACCATGGGAGTTTGTGCTTGTCCTGTGGGCCGGTGCAACGGAGGAGGAAGAGGAGTTCTCCAAGGCCAAAGGGATTTTCCTACAAAGTTTAATGAATAAATAAATTAGCAATTTAACCACAATAACCCATCACTGATATAAGCTAAAAAACTGGCCAGTCGATGTCGGCAGAAACCTTGTATCTTCATATTTTAACTTTTTTCGTAAATGAATGCCTTACTGGATCATACTACAGCGTCACACAGAAGCATCACAAGTAGCAGATCCACAAGCTCGAAGTGCGGCACAGCATGTTTTGAGGTCGTTAAGTCTGCTTTTTTTAATCTCCATTTTTTAATCTTGAAAAGTAACGGTTTTGGAAATATGAGGTTTCCACCCAATTAAGAAATAAACAAATCACCTTTAGCGGAGGCACATGGCATTTATTGCCGTCAAGATCAAAGAAGCAACCCCAGAATCTTGAGTCATTCCAGGCTAGACGCCTATTTTCGTATGTACCTCATCGCCAATTGCGCCTTTTGACGCCTTTTTAAATATCGATAGATAAACTGCTTCCAGTATCCCCGGAAATGAAAATGTGGCTCATGCAGTCTATGGGGACACAGCTTTTTGAACGCAAATATCTCCGATTACTCTTTTTGGGTCAAAACAAGCTAGATTTTCATTCATTTCTCAAAACGATATGATCCCAGCTTACAAAAAAAGTATGTTTTGGGTGGACTAAATAACAATCGCGGGATATGTTAAACAGCAGATTTTTACTTCCAGATTCTCGGTTTTCGGCCAAACAGGGCTTTCAATCTAAAGGTGCTGCAATTGAAAATGCACTTGTGGCAGCGAGAGCCCTCCACCAGATGGCGCTGTGGCTCCGAATGAGTTAAGCCAGAAAATACATACTTCCACATTTGTGAGTTGACATGTTTGTCCATCATGGCGGTCAGTGCACATCGCATCCGGTCCCAGCGACGGTCAAACGAGTAGCAGCTTCTGCCAAACAGTCGACTTCCGAAGGTACAGTACTGGAGGAACAGAGACAAGGTGTTTGGTCTGACGTCTTTTTGTCTGAGCTTTAAACGGCACAGCAACATCAATATCTACGTTACATTTTTGTTTGTCAAATTAAACAATTCGGGAACCGGAACTCAGAACAAACAAGGAAGGCATTTAACCCATTTAGACCTGAGGCCGATCCTAAAAAAAACGTCCTAACAGTTTTCTGACGCCTCCTATTGAAAATGAATAGGTGCGTCAGCCGCTCCCCGTCTGGAATAAAAGGCCTTAACAGTGTTCTGACAAACTTATACCATCTTTGTCAGGTGGAAACCTCAGGCTCATATGTCCAAAACCGTTTCAAGATTCAAATTAGCAAAAGTAGCAGATCTACAAGAGCTTTCAGATCTCAGATCACTGTAGTTTGATCCATTCATTTACAACAAGTTGGATAGGAGGTTTCCGCCTGACAGCTGCGATATATATACCCTATCCAGTGGTTCCCAAACTGTGGTGCGTGCACCCCTTGTGGTGCGTGCACCCCTTGTGGTGCGTGCACCCCTTGTGGTGCGTGCACCCCTTGTGGTGCGTGCACCCCTTGTGGTGCGTGCACCCCTTGTGGTGCGCGAGTGCCTTCTAGGGAGTGCGCAACATGAAAAGGCTAATGGTGGTGCTATGGTTTTATTTTAAATATATTAAAGGTATATTCAGTGATTTGACTTAATCTAAATATCACTTATTTTTTATTTTTTTCTGGATAATCCTCCCTACTATAAAGTGTGCTGACCATATAAGGAGTTCCTCCCTGTCCCCAGTGAGCCCCTGGGGTCAAAAAACCCTAGTTTCAGTTTTGGTGGCGGGTGGCAAAACCGTCATCCAATCAGGATGAGTGGGACCTTCCTCCAATCATGATCGAGTGGGGGGCACATGCTGTTGGCCTGTTGCACTTCCCCCCACTGTAGAGCGTGCATGTGCACATTTTGTTACCGGGGCGGACTGGGTGGTTTTCCAAATCACCCGAATCACTGAATGCTCCTTTAACATATTATGCCAATATATGGCAAGTATATGCAGAATATAGCCTATTCTGCATATATATGCCATATTCAGGTTCATATATGTGGATAAAATAGGAAATATATGTCTCTATATAGCTTATGCAATTTATATTCCCATGTGGGGGGTGTGTCAGATAGGTTGTGAGGTAACGGGGGGGGGGGGGGGGGGGGGGGGGGTGCATGGCCAAAAAGGTTTGGGAACCGCTGCGGCCTATACCAAAATCTAAAATGACACCATGCTTTCCCTGGATGTTATGAACATGTGAATACGTTTTTTTATATAATTACGAACAAATGTAAATAACGTAAAAATACAAAGAAATTAGTGACATTTAAGAATGTATTCTTTCATTTTTTTAATAGCTGATCTACCAGCTTACAACACGTCACAAAGTGATGTGTTGTCAGCTTGTAGATCTGCTATTTTTGGAAAATGTTTCCAGCATGAAAACAATTGACTTTTATGCAAAATAACTGCGTTTCTCAAATAATTGTGACTTAAGCATGTCACAATTCTGTAATAATCATGAAACAACATAATCGCTTAATCACAGGCGGCTGACTGTTTACTTACAGCTGCCGGCCGTGGGTGATAACCTGAATAGTGGCAGTCCAGTTTGTCCGAGCCCTCCTCCCGCTCGTCGTTCTCCCCCTCGTCGCTCGAGGGACGGGAGACGCCGTCGGGGGCAGTTGGGGGATGGTGCGTCGACTCGTGGACTAACGAGGGGTCTCCGGGCGGACCCCCACCTCCGTGACAGCTGTTTAGTCTGACAGGGTAGAGGGGAAGAGAGGTATGGTAAGGATTAGTCACCTGATGTTACTGCAAGTCGTTCAGATCGAACCTTGGGGACAAGACTGACAGAGATTTCTAGCATTTGTCTGTCTTGGTACTTTTTCCACCAGTGCCATTGCGTGAATATGCATTGCTCCTGTACGGTTCACTCATCACATGCAACCTGGAAACCATTCTGAAACTCAATGTTCAACTGTGATATTCTATCCTTGTACGTAAAACCTGTCCATGCTAATTATGCCCATGAGCGACGCATACACACACACGTCACACGCACGCACAGACCGCAGAGGACAATAGAGCTGGGTTATTTCAGTTTCAGCATATCTCTCGCAGCCTAATTAAAAATTTGAAAGGCACCGAATGTTGTCGTCTTATTCAGTAAAAGGTTTTGCATGTTAACATTAACCTTAAGCACCGGCTTGTCGAGGCTGTGGGGTTGACGAGTCGCGCACAGCGGGTGGTTAAGAATGATGACTTCGTAGCGCACCACTGCTCTGTGCTCTTCCACATTTAGTGAAACAGTCAGTCACACACACTACAAAATGCTACCAGATAAACCACCATCAGTGCTGCAGCTTAGAGGAAAGAAGGTGAGAAATGCATGCCATCTTTTATAATAAAAAATAAAGACTGTATGGCACATGATTGAGCGAGAGGAGAGTTGGTAGTAGGCAGGGCTTGAAGCAACACAAAAAACCCCCAAGACTGAAAATGATTTTTTGCAAATCTGCACTGATCTCATTAAATGACCCCTATGAAATCCTCAGGACTGAAATCCGTCCCCAGGACTGAGAACTTTAAGCCATGAGTAGGCCATATGTTTAGACTCAAGTGGAGACTGACTATAGTCTACAAGAGAATAAAAAGGCAAAAGCCACCGGAGACTGTTGTGAAACACTTGATGATCCATGGTGATCTTGCATAGAAGTGGAGCGTAACCATCTATTTTCACCAGCAAAATTAAAATGTTTTTTTCTGTGAGTTCAATACAAATATAATATAATAATGTAATATATCGGTATATGCATCGGCAAATAATCGGATATCGGTCAATATCATTTCAATATCGTGCATCTCTAGCTTTAAGTTCTTACCGTGGAAGACCAGAGTTGTGAGGTTTGGGCTTTCCGAGTGGCAAAGGCTTAGTGGCGTCTGGTGCAGGGCCGTTGCCGTGGGCCACCTGGTGGGGATCGTGGGCAGAGGAGAGGCGGGGTGAGGGGTGGGGTTCCCTGAGAGCGGGGGTGGGCTGGGAATGGGGCGGGTGGTGGATTTCCCGTTCCCGGGCTCTGTTCTTGTGCTCAGCCAGCAGCGTGTCAAAGCGCTTCCTCCGCCCAGGCACCGCCCTCCGCTGGCTTAAGGAATGTGTCTGTGAGGGGTTAGTAGAGGACAGAGGTCAAGATAAGGTGCACACGTAGCTGTAGTGCGTTTTCCCCATAGACATAGAAAGGTAGACGCCTCATTGGCCGCTGCAATTCATTGGAGTGACGTGTATCGCACTGAGGGCGGATGTGCGGCGTTAAATGGCGCATCCCGGGCGTCCAGTCATGTGACTCACGTCCTTTCATTTCATTACTTTCCTTAGCACCAACGCGGAAGCTTGCCCCAGAGCCGAAGGAGGCGTCTACCTTTCTATGTCTATGGTTTTAGCCCCTCATTTACTAAAAGAATATATTAGGACCGATTCTGGATCAGCACTATTTTACGGCAGACGTTATGCCAATTAATTCCTCCCCACTCACGTTTCTGTGTTGTATCTTACTGACTCACCTGCCAGAGAGGAGCCCCCACCGGGAAGACGTAGAGCCTTCATTCTAATCCTCCCAACCAACACTCCCTGCCGACAGGTGCTGCCCCACCCCGTAGAAATACATGCAGAGACACCGGCCCCTGCCCGGCTTCCCTCCCTATTGACACTCGACAAAGCCGGAATGTACCACGGTGAATTCGAACACACAACCTCTGCGGTGGTGGGGCAGATACTTTACCACTGCACCACCCGAGTGCCTTAATGTGTTCTTTTAAGTAATTAATTACCGTGCTCATTTGATTTAAAACCGGCCTTGCCAGCAGCAAAGGTTCAAAATCAGTGGAGAGAAGCATCCTCTTCAAACCCAACATGGCAGACAACAGATCAAATGGTTAAAACAGAGGTACCCCAGGGATGCCTCACATTGGGTACCTTGCATAATTCAAAAAGGTACCACATGTGGCGAGGTGGAAAGTCTGCTACTTCATCGAGTGCATTGTTGAAGGCTTGCAAAAAGCTACCGTTATGTTAAGTTGCACTTTTAAACAACGAGGCCTCATACAGAGAGAAGGAACGGGCCCATTATTACCTTGCATGTGAGGGATCTTGTGCATGGTTTCCGAGCTGTCATATCCACAACGCCACAGTGGATATCTGGCTGGAACTCTCGTTCTGATGGCGAAAGGGTGGAAGAGAGAGCAAGAGATTGAGCAACATGGGAGGGACAACGTAATGAACAGGCATTGCAACATATCTGCTGCCCTATACACACACACAACCTGATGCTCAGGAAGGACTTTGGATAATATCAGCTTTTAACCACTTCAACCCTCAGTAGGAATTGGCCAAAAATAGCCGACAAGCGGCGACTGTATATAAGAGATTTGGTGTGAATGTTGCAAATCGCGTGCAGTTTATCAAGTCTAGATGGTTTATGTGTTTAAAAGCTCTGAGATTCTAATTCAGAAAATATGACATTTCGGAATGTGATATGTAAGGAAAAAAGAAAGGAAAAACATTGTGCAGGGTAAAAAAACATTCTAAAAGATTGAATGACGAAAAAGGAAAAAAAAGGCAGATAACAAAACAAGACTGAGTGAGATCCAGTGTAAAATACTGGTAGCTGGATTCTTTCTAAGGAAACCACTGGATTCTTTCAAAACTAGCTTTAAAACCATCTACAGGAGACCACAAGGGGAGGACGTAAATGCAAATTCCCATAGAAAGGAGGTGTCATTCACATTCGTTTTCCCTTTTTCTCAGTGGTCTGCATTTGTTGATGACATGTATACATATTTTTTTATACTACGTTGATGAATTGAATATATTTAGGTCAAGGACTATACTGGAAACAAGTCTCCAGGGCATTTTTGCGTTATCCTTTTAGCCTTAATGTCTTGACTGTACCTCGTGCCAGTTGACTAATAAAGTATTCAATCAAGCAAATCCTCTGTCTGACCTGACAGTCTCTTGTAGAGGTGACGTCTGCTACTGGCGCTGCTGTCCTGCTTCTTGTCCGACAGGACCGAGATAGAGTGGCCCTTGCCATTGGGGATCTGGCCCGGGGCCAGCACAGGAGGCTTTGGTATGGAGGGACAGTTAAGGCCTGGCTTGAGGGCTGATGACGACGACGAGGAGGTGGAGGAGGAGTTGGGGGCGGTAGTGTTGGAGCTCACAGTGGTGCTGGAGGAGGGCGTGGAGGTGGTGGTGGCGCCAGAGGCGGGGGCCGAGGGAGCCTGTGTCAGCTTGGCCGTCGCGTCCGACTTTAGGTGCATCCTCTCCACCTTGACGGCTGGGCTGGGGCTGAGAGAGAGAGAGACGGGAGAACAACATTGATGTTAAGGGGATGTTTGTAGCTTGTCGGGATTAACCCATTTAGACCCGAGGACGATTCTTAAAAAATGTCTTCTAAATCCTAAAAGTTTTCTGAAATACCTATGTTTGTGTCAGTGGTGCTCAATATTTCTTGTCAAGGACCGCAAAAATTATATGTAATCGGCCACCGACCCCCATCTGAAAATATCTTATTCCAGGAACCCCTCAGAAGCAAAGATTTGAGTTAAAAACGTTTGCTCTGAAAGAATATACATTCAAAGATTTGTGCCGCATTCACGATTTAAAAAAAATAGCAGACCTACAAGCTACGTAGCACGGCACTCGGTGCTGCGCTATGAGCTTATAGATCTGCTATTTTTCAATAGCTAAAGTATAACATAATGCTTAAAACACCAAAGAATGGGTTAAGGTGATGTTAGTAGCTGATCGGGATTGAAACATTGTTTGTGTGGGCATGTGGGCAGATGCTGAATGCCAGATAGAACCAAAAATCAAGGTCTTTTACAGTTCCCTTGACGGGAGATTCAAATTTTTAAGTCTACATCTGGAAGGCCAGATAAGGGAAACGGTCAAGATTAAGCGGCCTAGGAGATCTAACACAGGGAACGGATAACGCAAAGTGCAGTGATCGAGGGATTTGGGAGGCAGGGGGGAGTTTGAGAACGACTGATCTAGGAATAAGTAACATTTACATAAATAATTGTTAAAGTGCAGCTACAAGTTAGAAAAATAATGTAAATCGTAAAATAACAGTATAAATCAACTGAAGCATTCAGGACAAAATAATTGATTACTGTACATGTGATAAATTAAGTGGTATCGGAATGGCATAGACTGGCCAATACCAGCAGTTGAGGCAGTATCGGCAGCTTTTCAGACACCAGTTTCGGTATCTCTCTCTAGGTATCGAAACAACTATGCTGAACTTCAACACTAGCCACAGAGTAATGCTGCTCTAGGTGCTTTGGTTGACGCAAATTTGCATGGAGATACGTACATCTTGTCTGGCTGCAGCACCCTGAAGGGGGGGAAGTGGGTCGTCCTTCGCTGGATGCCTGGCTTCTCTTTGGCTGGTTTGAGGAGTTTTGCATTGGGGAGGGTTGCGGAGGGAACGCTGGAGCCAGCTGTGGAGGGTCGTCCCTGGACCCCTCCGGCTTGGACCCCGGCCGCCGTGCTCAACCCGGGCGCGGCCCCGAGGCCACCGCTCCGGTTCCGGGCTGACAGAGGGAAGGCTGAGGCGGGGGTTGGCTTTACAGCCGAGCTGTGTCTTCTCTCTGCGGAGACAGGGGAGAAGAATGAAAACACACAGCTTATTGATTGATTTAATATTGTATTGACGATTTGCAAAAGTCCAACAATTTTAAGGATGCCACTCACGAGAGACATAGCAGAGCTAAGGAGAGAGCAAATTGCAACCCTTGGGGCAAAGGCACCCAGGGGACGAATTTAGCTAAGACCAATTAGGATTTCGGGGGAGCCATGATTTAGGTCAGCTTTAAACTTTAATGGGGAGTTTAGAACGTTCATAGCTGTTTTCAGAGCATTCCACTAAATATAGTCAGTCAGTCAAACACCAAGACAATCCTTCAACAGGAAAAAGCAGCTTGCCTCAACAACAAAGTAGTACAAAGGATTTGCAATCCAATCCAACTAAAAAAGAACTAGTAGCCCTTGGCATTGAAAGAGAGCTTGTTTCTCAGCCATTTGAGTAGAGCAGCCACTGTAGAAAGTGATGCAAGTCAACACTTGGAAAGGTTAGGACAACACTGAATTGAGAAAGGACAGACAAAAATAGCATCAAAAGGTGATACAGGGCCAACTGCTCTCATTCAAAACGTGATATCTTTTACCCGCCCTTAGAAATATATGGAAGCAAATAAATGGTTGGCAACGTCACCTCACCAGACATGGGCCATTCTTGTGCGTCGACAGGAGGGACTAAAGATTACTCAGGTTAAGTATTCTAAGTAAAACGGACCCGAAATGCAACAGTACTTGGTACATTTGCTCTACACCAGGGGTCTGCAACCTTTTTCACATGAAGTGCCATGTTTTAATTTTTGTGATAGTCAGTGTGCCATATATAATTATGACGCTACATCAAAATAAAATATTCCCAGCTGATTTTGATTGTCCATAGGATACACAACAACCTTACAAATATTTCCTTTCACATCAGGATATATAAATGATCGTTAAACTCAGAGCAATAACCGACCTATCTCCCAGAATCCTTCCCCAGTCATGAATGTACAATTATGTGCAGGATGTTACTTGGCACTGACGAAGGCAGTGCTTTTTAATTTCACTTTGAGCAGAGCACTTTATGAGCACGATAAAAGAGAAGAAAAATTATTTTCTTAACCGTTTGACCGCTACCATTATTCAATCCCTCCGCCGCGTCCTGCCAGGGTTTTATCGCGCGTAACACTTACTTTGAAGAGCCAAATATCCGTAATCGCATTTTACTATGAAACCATTCCGTGTGTGTTGACGAAGCTGGTGCTTGTTCTCTCGGTCGGTGGTGGAAAAAGTGGACCGCGAGTATCACAGCGCCTGCTACAGGCCGTTGAAAACACTTGTCTGGGACAAAGCGACCCCTCCAATGTCGCTTCTGTGAGATACAGCCGTCTGTAGCCATTGGCTCAGAAGCATAACAGAGCTAACGAACGGTAGCTTTCGATACGATCGTATTAAAACATGCATTAAAGAATACATCGCTGTTAAAACGGCTTTTCCGGGTGTGGCACGCTACGCTATTCTACGTGTCTATGTTCCTGGCAGGCCTCGTGTTAAGTCTCAGTCTAAGGAGTTTTACTTATTTTCTATACGGTGAGCGAGTCTTTTTCTGTCAAAGTTTCCCTTATGTTTTTGAGACCACCGCTACCGTAGTCAAGTTTGGAAAAAAAAAGGACGAAGAAAGGCACAACAGTTTTCTCAGTGCTTCAGGATGTTACTTGTAAATGTGAGTGGACTTAATTTAAGTGACTAAACCTTTTTTGAATATTTAAAAACGTCTGTCTCACATTTATGCCAGTGTGCAAATGATCATCCTCCCGTGGCACCCGTGCCTAAGGTTGCCTACCCCTGTTCTACACCACATCTCTTTACCAAGAACAGATCGGAGCTTGTAGATGTGGTATTTTTTGCAGAACCCCCCCCCAGAACAGGCATGATAGGGCTCAAATACTAAAGGTATGCAGAACTAACAGATTTAACAGAAAAACATGACAAGGGGTCATTTCACAACATTTTAGTCGAGATATAAAAATGTTTAGGTAACAATGTTGCCTGGTCCGATACCAGCCATGCATGCGAAAACAGAACAGAAAAAAAACTCCGGAATGGCCATTTAAGAAAGACATTGTACCAAAGTTTGTCTTGTTCTTAATTCAAAACCGCTGCAGCTTCCATGGGAACCTTGAACATTACAATAACAAGATGGACCTCGTGCCATTAGACGAGGGTCACACCGACACACAGACATCAGCCATGTTGCTCTGGCTATATGCACGGAGAGACAGGTCCGTTGGCACAGAAACAGCTGGGGAAGGGGCGGTCAGTCGTTTTAAAGTACACTATGTCACAAATTAAGCCGACTTTAAAGTGTAAAATATCAAAGGGATGAATGCGAATAGTGAATTTGTGAGCATGCGCATCAGGAGCATAGTAGAAAAAGAGTGTAATTATTTATTTTTGTGGGCAGCATCTGGTGGGAGTCAGCTAGTGTAGGGCTGGGGCGGTACTATGGAATGTTTATTACCACGGCGAAGAAGCAACGCATCACGGTGGTTAAGCCCATGACACGGCCACGTGTAAAGAGGAGTCATTTTTATAGACTCAGCTTTTCTCTATGACAACAAACGAACCAGACTTCGGTGTAAAACATCAAAGGGATGAATGCAAATAGTGAAAATGTGAGGATACGCCTCAGGAGCACGCGTTGATCATGGTCCAAGAGCGTGTTATTTATTTATTTTGTGGGAAGCATCTATTCTGGTGGGAGACAGCTAGTGTAAGGCTGGGACGCCATGGGGTGCATGGAATGTGTATTACCATGGTGAAGAAGCAATGCATCACGGAGGTCAAGCAAGCCCCTTCCAAGAAAGCGATGTGAGGTATGGGGCTACTTTTTCACACACACACACACACACACACACACACACACACACACACACACACACACACACACACACACACACACACACACACACACACACACACACACACACACACACACACACACACACACACACACACACACACACACACACACACACACACACACACACACACACACACACACACACACACACACACACACACACACACACACACACACACACACACACACACACACACAGTGTGCTTTCGAGGCCGCCAGTCCCCAACTATTTTACATTTACAACCTATCCGATTCATGGCGCAACACTCTCTTCCCCTCTCATTCCTCACTCCCTCCTTAGCAGCAGAACAGCCCGAGGCTTTTCTCTCTCTCTCCCTCCCGTCGCTCACTCCCCCACAGCCACAGCAGTCAACAGCGCGCCTGCATGCAAGCTCACACCAGGAAAGCCCAGCGTGATGCAATCTCCCACAATGCTCTCTGCCAAACACAAGCGGGGCAGAGAGCCCAATTCCAGTGGTTCCTGAAGTGGTATTAAAAGACGAAGGAGAGAGATAAGCGGGAGGTATAGATGGAATAGGCGGAGTCTTATTGTTCCAATTCATTCAGTCAAATAAACAGTTGGCTCGACACCACATGGGGAAACCCTGGCAATGGGAGGGACAACATGATACAGTATTGCAACTGTAGCTTGAATGTGGACCTTACTAGGCCAGTCACAATTATCGCATTATCGCCTAATCACAACTATGTGAGATGAACGCAATTATTGTGCATCTAATCGTCATAATCGTTTGCATGATTAAAAGATTTTCAAACATTTCCCTCAAAATAGAATAGCAGAAATATCAGAATCTACAAGCGTTTGTTTACGAAGCCTAAAAGCCAAAACGGAAATGTAATTATATGTTGTCAGTCGGGTCGAAACCTGACAGACAAAAACTGTTACTTTTCAGGATTCAAATTCCAAAGTTGCAAAAGTAGCAGATCTACAAGCTCAAATGCTGGCCCTGTTATGGAGTGGTGCAACCATAGGGTGCAGCACTCCAATGCCCAGCTATGTGTGTCTCTGCCTGGCTGTGTCCCTGGGTCTGAGCACGGTAGTAGAGGTTTCTCACCACCGAGTGTTGCTGTTGCGCAGCTTAACCTATTTTGGGCGGGAACCCCTTTTGGTGTTAGCATTATGTTATGCTTTAGCTATTGAAAAAAAAAAAATAGCAGACCTACAAGCTCGTAGCGCGCCACTCGGTGGCGCGCTATGAGCTTGTAGATCTGCTATTTTTTGAAAAATCGAAGAACCACTGACATAGAAACATAGCTTTTTCAGAAAACTGTCAGGATTTAGAAGACATTTTTAGAATCTGATCTCAGGTCAAAATGGGTTAACACACGTACAAGTAGAGTACAGCACCACTCACTTCGGATGGGTCAGATCTTTTCTTTTCCAAAGTGACCATCTGCAGCTCTCAGACTAGATGTAGCACATTACTGCTTCATTCTAATACAGGATACACGCGTCATTTTCGTGACCGCTTAACCTCCCAGGACGCGACAATGTTCCGCATGAGGATGATCCAACTTGGTCCAGAGCTTACTGTACATTATTATTAATTTCACCTCTTTGGATTTAGACAACGCATCTATCAAATCTCCAATGTTGCAGCAACAAACTGCATATTAAGGTGTATTCTTAAAACCCCAAATGAAAGGCTTTGTTCTTAAACCGTGGCTGGGAAAGAGAAAACACTATTTTTAACCCATTAAGACCCATCAAGGACCCCCAAAATGACCTGTATTTGGCAGCGGCCGGCGTCCCTCATCTAAAAAATATTTTGTTCCAGGGACCCCCAGAAGCGAAGATTTCAGTTAAAATGTTAGCTAAAGAAAGAAAAACCAAAAGAGAGAAATAGGGATTTGGAAACCACAAGGCAGTGGAAAAGACGGATGACTGACTGTTTTAACTGCATTTGAATGCTGTCCATCTTGTCGACTGTCTGTAATAAGATGGTTGGCTTCATTTGCCACGTTCCAAGTACTGGCATCAGCTACGCTACATATAAAAATACAGTCGCCGTGTCCAAGCAAGGCTTGTGATGCAAGCGCAATGCTATACTCATTTGTGTAAATATGATTTCACAGTACAATTGATCACACAAAACAGCAATCACATCAAGAGTACCCAGCAACAAAGGAAACTCCCGAACACCCATCCTAGCTGAACAAACGCGGTGGTAAACCTGCTGTGCGCTCATCTGCGAAGACCATCTGATACACAGCACACTGAAAACATAGCACTAGCAGTCCATGTGTTATTTATCTCCATCGTCAAGGTCATGAATGTTACGCTTATTAGTGTTTTCATGACTTATTAATTTACTGGTTGGGGTTGTTTACAATGCTCTGCAAACTTTGCCTGTGGCAGATCCAACTCAAGGAACACGTAATTCAAAAAATGTGTGCTTGTGTGTGCAGTCCAGGCAGTGTGCCTGTGTGAGCCGAGAGGAGAGGAGACAAGTCTTTGTTCCAACAGCTTCAGAAATGAATGCATAAAACAACGGCAGGCAGAGCTTGCAGCTTCCCAGACTCCAGTGGGTGTCAACCCTGCTGGGAGCTACCCGAGCAGAGAAGCTTCAAGCACAAAGACCTCGAGCGGGTCGACATCGGACGGGATTGTTTTCACGGCGCAAACACGTGGAATCAATTACTCTTTTGTTTTGTTTTTGTTTTGTTTGTTTTGTTTAGATGTGTATGCGCCAATCAATAAAGTAAACTAAACTTTTAAGTGAAAAGGGGGCAGGTATTTATAAGAATTTATTCTTCTTCCTGCTCCTTTTCGTCATAGTTGTATCAGATACTGTATGAAAGACAAATGAATTATGAAAGATATTAATTGTTATCTATTATGATTTGTACTGTATTTGTGTTACACTATGTGCGAAATAAAATGAAATGAAATGAAAATCATATGGCGAGACACACTGATCTCCATCATAGTGCGGCACGGGCCGCATGGCACACAACACCGCATGGCGTATTCTCATAGTGACATCTGAGAGAAGGAGCAGGAGGAGGGTGCTGTAAAATAAATAAATAAAAACATGGCAGCGGTAGACAGAGGGCTCCTACTGCGCTTAGCTGCATAGTGTGTAGTGCACCTGCCAGGGGAACAAGCGCCCTATGGGCTACTTCAACTCTGGCGATCTGCACGATACCCAACGGTGTACACGATATTGACGCTTTATCTTTGCTGTTAATCTGGCGACACCATTTTAATTAATATCAATTAAGTAGGGCTGTGCTATGCCAAAGTGGGGGACATGTTTTAATATGATAACCAGATAAATGTCACAAGCTCTGTATGAGTAATCACAGTCATGTCTACTTGTCTAGTCGACATGGGGCGGCAGTGGATCAGGAGGTGGAGCGGCTGCTTTGGGATTCGGAGGGGTTCCCGGTTCAATCCTCGCCTCCCCCCCCCCCCCCCCCTGGGTTTAGTCCTTGAGCAAGACACTGAACCCCCAACTGCTCCCTATGAACAGCTTGGTGTCTCGCATGATTTGCGTTACCCATTTTGGGCGGGAACCCCTTTTGGTGTTAGCATTATGTTATGCTTTAGCTATTGAAAAATAGCAGATCTACAAGCTCATAGCGCGCCACTCGGTGGCGCGCTATGAACTTGTAGGTCTGCTATTTTTGAAAAATCGAAGAACGACTGACATAGAAACATAGCTTTTTCAGAAAACTGTCAGGATTTAGAAGACATTTTTAGAATCTGATCTCAGGTCAAAATGGGTTAAAACACTTTGGATGGCACTATAGAAATGCACCATTTAGAAGTGGACTGGACTGCAGAGTCAGTGGCTTTCACACATGCACTGTAACCTGGAATTAATCTAGACAGGAGCACAAATGTCTGAGTCAGTAGAACCTGACGTACAATGGAAGCTTCCTCGAGTTAAGTACGTGTAATGTCCGAATGGAAACGGCCGTTAGCCCAGTGAATTTACATGGAGCGAGTGGGCGTGTGGATGATGCTTATATTGTTGATAGAAAAGCCTCTTCTCCTTTGAGGTGTTTGGACTTTGGAGAGATGCAAAAAAAATAAAAAATAAACATTCATTTGGCCTTTTTCAATTAGCGAGGATATATTCACTGATTGAACACCATAAGTGAAACATTGTTAAAACAACGCTTGACTACTGCGCACTCGTCTGTAGTGTACATAAGAGACCAATGTTATTCGTCTAGCTTTGGAGGACATCTTGTTTTGATAAGGTTGTAGCTGGCTGTCTACATTAGGCCTACAACAGTGTGTGTTTTGATAAGGTTGTAGCTGGCCGTCTACATTAGGCCTACAACAGTATGTGTTTTGATAAGGTTGTAGCTGGCCGTCTACATTAGGCCTACAACAGTATGTGTTTTGATAAGGTTGTAGTTGGCTGTCTACATTAGGCCTACAACAGTGTGTGTTTTGATAAGGTTGTAGCTGGCTGTCTACATCAGGCCTACAACAGTGTGTGTTTTGATAAGGTTGTAGCTGGCCGTCTACATTAGGCCTACAACAGTATGTGTTTTGATAAGGTTGTAGCTGGCCG
The DNA here is from genome assembly GCF_951216825.1 of Electrona antarctica. Lineage (NCBI taxonomy): Eukaryota > Metazoa > Chordata > Actinopteri > Myctophiformes > Myctophidae > Electrona > Electrona antarctica. The sequence continues at coordinate 19,310,249 of NC_136790.1, read as the reverse complement.
TCTACATCAGGCCTACAACAGTATGTGTTTTGATAAGGTTGTAGCTGGCGGTCTACATCAGGCCTACAACAGTATGTGTTTTGATAAGGTTGTAGCTGGCCGTCTACATTAGGCCTACAACAGTGTGTGTTTTGATAAGGTTGTAGCTGGCTGTCTACATCAGGCCTACCACAGTGTGTGTTTTGATAAGGTTGTAGCTGGCCGTCTACATCAGGCCTACAACAGTATGTGTTTTGATAAGGTTGTAGCTGGCTGTCTACATCAGGCCTACCACAGCGTGTGTTTTGATAAGGTTGTAGCTGGCCGTCTACATCAGGCCTACAACAGCGTGTGTTTTGATAAGGTTGTAGCTGGCTGTCTACATTAGGCCTACAACAGTGTGTGTTTTGATAAGGTTGTAGCTGGCCGTCTACATCAGGCCTACAACAGTGTGTGTTTTGATAAGGTTGTAGCTGGCCGTCTACATCAGGCCTACAACAGTGTGTGTTTTGATAAGGTTGTAGCTGGCCGTCTACATCAGGCCTACAACAGTGTGTGTTTTGATAAGGTTGTAGCTGGCCGTCTACATCAGGCCTACAACAGCGTGTGTTTTGATAAGGTTGTAGCTGGCTGTCTACATTAGGCCTACAACAGTGTGTGTTTTGATAAGGTTGTAGCTGGCTGTCTACATCAGGCCTACAACAGTGTGTGTTTTGATATGGTTGTAGCTGGCCGTCTACATTAGGCCTACAACAGTGTGTGTTTTGATAAGGTTGTAGCTGGCTGTCTACATTAGGCCTACAACAGTATGTGTTTTGATAAGGTTGTAGCTGGCCGTCTACATCAGGCCTACAACAGTATGTGTTTTGATAAGGTTGTAGCTGGCCGTCTACATCAGGCCTACAACAGTATGTGTTTTGATAAGGTTGTAGCTGGCCGTCTACATCAGGCCTACAACAGTGTGTGTTTTGATAAGGTTGTAGCTGGCCGTCTACATCAGGCCTACAACAGTATGTGTTTTGATAAGGTTGTAGCTGGCCGTCTACATCAGGCCTACAACAGTATGTGTTTTGATAAGGTTGTAGCTGGCCGTCTACATTAGGCCTACAACAGTATGTGTTTTGATAAGGTTGTAGCTGGCGGTCTACATCAGGCCTACAACAGTGTGTGTTTTGATAAGGTTGTAGCTGGCCGTCTACATCAGGCCTACAACAGTGTGTGTTTTGATAAGGTTGTAGCTGGCTGTCTACATTAGGCCTACAACAGTATGTGTTTTGATAAGGTTGTAGCTGGCCGTCTACATTAGGCCTACAACAGTGTGTGTTTTGATAAGGTTGTAGCTGGCTGTCTACATCAGGCCTACAACAGTGTGTGTTTTGCATGGGTGAATCAAGGGCACACTGCATGGCACGCAATGTGCTGCGTTCTGTGGAAGGAAACGAATAAAAGATAATGACCATTGAACTTCCACCTCCCTCACATTTTTAACTCATTTAAACCTCATTTTTCCAGGCACTTTAGGGGCCGGCCCCACATTCATTATGATAGCTCATTGTGATGTATTGTCATTTTACTATTTATTCTATTGCGCTTACATGATATTTATCCTGTCTTGGTACCATAAATAGAGACTTCTTATTGATACTGTGTAAGATGATAAGGGTTACAATTTACAATTTACAATTTAGGCATTTAGCAGACGCTCTTAATCCAGAGCGACTTACATTAAGCAATAACAAAAAGCATGGCATACATCACATGTATAAAAAGTAGTTATCATGAATCATGCGTAAACTAAGAACGTAACAGTGGAGTATCTATGTAAACTATACATACTATACTATATAATATATTATACATGTGTACTATAAAGTGCTATGACTACATAAAGTGCAATTCTAGAGCTGTCTACATAACAAGCTATAAGTCTGTTTAAAATACTATCTAAGTCTACATAATGTGCTATCTAAGGGACTAGGCTAGGGCAAGTGCTACGGGCCATGGTGGAGTCTGAAGAGGTGGGTTTTCAGACTACGGCGGAAGATTGGGAGTGAGGCTGCAGTTCTGACTGCAATGGGAAGTGCATTCCATAGTTTTGGAGCCAGAAGGGTTGACACCTGTGTTCAATTACTGTTGATTGTATCTCATACCCATGCGTAAATACCACACTTCCTGTTGTCTTGTCACAAACGCTGAGGAAGGCAGTACAGGCCGAAACACGTCCGTTTTTCAGTCTCCGAGGTAAATAAAATCATGTAAAAAGGACATACAATGAGTGCTGGCATTTTCTTCATCTCAACTCATTTAGACCTACCATCGATTCTACAACAGTCTTCTAAATCCTGACAGTTCTGTGAAAAACCTATGTTTCTATGTCAGTTGTGTTCAAAAAGTTTCATGTCAAGGACCCCCAAAAATTTATGTAATTGCCCGCCGACCCCCCATCTGAAAATATGTTGTTCCAGGGACCACCCCAGACGCAACGATTTGAGTTAAAAACGTTCACTCTGAAATATATATTCAAAGAAGATTCAAAAATAGCAGACCTACAAGCTCATAGCGCGCCACTCGGTGGCGCGCTATGAGCTTGTAGATCTGCTATTTTTCAATAGCTAAAGTATAACTGAATGCTTGAAACACCAAAAGGGGTTACCGCCCCAAAATGGGTTAAGTGGGAGTAGCCAACATGTGCGCCTACTACCAAATATTGAAGTTCAATCTGATGAATGCAGGTCTTGTCCAGATGTTATCAGTGATTTGGATTGATCAGGGCCAGAGGTATCCTTGATCAGGGCCAGAGGTATGCTAATGCTATTTGGAGTAGCGTTTGTTGTTGACACAGCGGTGGTGGTGATGACAGCCCTGCTGGGAGCCACGCGTTGCTGTGCTTCCCTCTAGTGGCCCACCCCGTTACTACCGTTTACGCAGGAAATGACTCCACACTTGTCTACAATTAATCAAGTAAATAAACACTTGAAGCTGCGTCTAGGGGTGAAGAACTACAACAAAACCAATGTGGGATTGTGGGATATAGCTGAACGAGTGCTAAAAATACTTTCACACTCGGGGCCTTGTCAAGAGTGCACTCACTGCAGTACATGAATGAACTTGCAACAATTCAACAGGAACAAAACCAAACGGATCCATGAAGAGTCCTTGACAATTCCCACTGCATACAAACATGCCTACATGAAACGATCACCCCGTTTAACCTGCCTCAAACAAGCTGGGGAGTGGGAACAGATGGCTAATTGCTCCGTGGTGGCATCTCCACGAAAGTTTGACCGAGCTGAATGAGGAGTAGGACGGGGGACGTTCAAATCAAACGTCAACGTTTTTAACGAGATCCACAGCAAACGGATCCCTTGACTCACAAGATGCATAATTCATCAAATGCTCTCTGGTCAAAGCTGTCTGTTTAACTGCATTCACAGCCCGAGAACGAACACGCACGCACTCCCCCCCCCGCCCCCCAAGTAAGTTTTACATCACTAGAGAGCCGACTACTTAGGGAAAGCGTTGCGCGATAAACCAGTGCATTAGCAGGCGGCAGGCGCATGCACAGACGCACGCAAGACTTAAATCAAATATTAACAGGAGAACTGTAAACACACACAAGGCAACGGAGCACTGGGGGCAGGTGGGTAGCTGTAGGCAAAGTCTACGTAAGGCAACGGAGCACTGGGGGCAGGTGGGTAGCTGTAGGCGGAGCACTGGGGGCAGGTGGAGCACTGGGGGCAGGTGGGTAGCTGTAGGCAAAGGCAACGGAGCACTGGGGGCAGGTGGGTAGCTGTAGGCAAAGTCTACGTAAGGCAACGGAGCACTGGGGGCAGGTGGGTAGCTGTAGGCAAAGTCTACGTCGCCCACCTCGCCCTGGGTTATTATTGGAGACAGACAAGTGTTGGGAGAATGGAGTGGAGGTCAAAAACACACCCCTGGGTGTGCTAATGTGTTCAATTTTACCACACACACACACACATAGTTGAGCACACACACCATTCACCTCTTCCATTCATTGATCTAACGTCTCTGTCCTGAGGCTCGGCTCTCCCCTCCAGTCAGCAATAAAATGTAAAACTATTAAACCAAACTGTCAGCTCTCACGGACAGCGTTTGCATGACTGATGGAAAGATAACTGCAGACACTTCTGCGTGTGTGTGTGTGCGTGCGTGCATGAGAGGGAATGGTGTACATGTGTTTGTGTATGCATGGATTAAAGCAAAATGGTATGGCATATAGATGGTATATAGAAGACATGCTGACTTCTATGGAATCCAAATGACTGAAATCAGTTGTGGTTAATCTGTGTGTGTGTGTGTGTGTGTGGCGCTAGATCTGCAAGCTCGCAAGAGCTTGTAGATCAGAGTCATCCTGGAATAAGTATAACTCGGAGAGAGACTTACCGTAGTGTGCCTGGAAGGCTTGGGGCTTGACTACCTGATTGCAGTGGTTGCACATCACCAGGTAGAAGTCATCTTGCGCGGGGCACTGGCCAAATATGGGCATGTCTGTACACAGGAGAAGAACAGAAGAAGGCAGAAGTAGTCAAAGGGAGAGGCAAATAAAACAAAACCTGGTGCTCGTTTTCACTTCTTGGGGCTTTGAAATGCTCTCATTCACTGACAAAAAAAAAAGAAAAAGAAAAGCGTGATCTCAAGCTGCACAAAACGGATCACTCCTTTTCCAATGATAAGCATGTTCTCTTCTACGCATGGTACAGTATTTGTAAGGTGTGTGTGTGTTTGCGTTACTGTAAGGTGAAGCACTCGTCTTTGGCCATGCCCAGGCCAGTAGTAATACAGAAATGTCATGTGGGGGTTTAATAAATAAAGCAAAGTAAGCGTGACGCAATTCAAGACCATTTCAAGGTAAATAAATGCATGATTAATACCAACCGATGTTGAACCAAGGGCACACGTTATACACATTTTTGACACAACATTGTGACTGCACAATGCAGTTCTGCCAGGCCCGTTGCATGGAATCAGTTCCCAACAGATTCCCAAACTGTTGTTGAGGATTGCAGGTTTCGGTACATACTGTACAACGTCCTGTGTGAGGCTCTCCCGAGCAAGACACTTGGCGAGCGTCGTGGAGCGGTTGTGCAGCTCCATGTGTCTCACGACTAATCAGTGACTGGACTCGAGGCGGCGTTTTGAGGAAGACTTATTGGTTTGTTTTTCGCACAACAGAAACTAAGGAGCATAACACAGTTAACATCCTAAACCTTCTTCCTTCAAAACTTTTGGATGGAATGCAATGCATTTCCTGTGTCCGAGTGCTGTGTCGTATGAGCGGCCGGGTTTTTTTGCAGCCAGCCCGCATGCGTACCGACTGCCATCAGTGTGACGTTTTCTGATAAGGGATCTACAAGCACGCATGCAGCACCACCATGTCCATTTTCAGAGAGAGCGTGACCTACTGATTAAAATGAATATGCTTTTATTTATGCTGTCGTCTTACGACAAAACAATATTAAACGTTACATTCACATCTCAATAACGGTAAAAAAAACAGTTTAGACAAAGCTAGGAAAACATTTAAACTGCATTTAACAAGGAGACAAAATAAATGTCACGGATATGTTCTTTTCATTATTCCAAGCTTTCTCTAGTCAGCAAATGCACATCATGTGTTCAAAAAGCCATTTAAAAAAGGCTTTGTGCCCGAGTGTCCTTGTGCAATACACTGAGCTCCTAACAGATCCCGATGAGCAGGTTAGTGCCTTCTGCCTTGCGCACGATTTCAGTGTTTCAATGTCCATTTGGAGAGATGAATGTTATGCACATTATTAAAGGCTTTGCATCATCTCCCATTTAACATTTCACTCATTAAGCCAGTACACTTCTGGTATAATCATGTCATATTCATGCCAACTAGTGTCAACACATTTCTTTCCAGTTTGCACTGGGCAAAAACCAAAACAAACAATCTAAGGATAATGCCGGCTTTCACCAGAGTGTCATCAAAATTGATCCTGAGAACAGAACTCACAAACCTCCTAATTAAGGAGGCCAATTAAGAGATCGCCTGGAGCTGTGTGATTAAACACATGGAGAGGAGAGAGTCCCTCTCCAAGCACACACACACTCCACTGGAGCAGTCAAGGGTCCTTCAAAAATCATGGGCGGAATCTGGGAGGGATGAGAGACTATTAGCGTAGGAGGCCCCCACAAAAAGGGCACAACTAGTGGGTTCTCTTTGTGGAAGATCTTTTACAGTCTTGCGTGGAAGGAGCGACGACTGGAGCCCCGCTGCTACTTGACACGTGTCAAGTGTATCAGACTAAAGAGTTAAAAAACACTTAAGACCCATTTCATTATACTCAGCAGTACAATTGGTGATGTGCAAAAATAGCCTATCTGTAGATATGAAACGGTAGATCTACCATTTCATAACATTTTTGCATAATGGCAAGCCCAAAATAGAGATGCCAGGTTTAAAGTGGTTAATAAAATCTATTGTGAAAGGCAAATAACTTCGGTTAATGGACAATAAAATATGATGGGTTGAATGTGGATGTTTGATGCACACAGCTTGATGCACCTACACTAGCCCAGTCTCCGCCTGTTCCGTAAAGAGACGTGGTATGGAGGAGCGGTGAACGGGGGAAACAATGACTGCTTTCCGTGGTTTGGGCTTATACCATTTAAGCAGAGGCTAGAATCTGCTTCCCAAAGTTCTGTCCAACTTTTGGCACTATCACAGCAAGACTGAAGTGTAAACTAAAGTGCATCCCATTTTTACCACTTTAAGAGTTAACACTCAGGATTTTGCTTTGTACTCGTCTGTTTTCATTTTGACTAAACATGATCCCCTCCCCTCCATATCCCACAAGTAAGTCATTTTATTGAATTTTCTGTCTCGTGGCTTGCATGGCTACTCATTCTGCACTTTTCCAGCCATCAGGTTAGAGAGGATAGTGAAACGGTCTGTGTGCGTGCATATGTATGTTGTGCAAATTACCAGACACAGGTAGTAGGCAGGCTCTAGGCCAGATCTGAGCACAGAAAATAGAAGCTAAAAAATAGAAAGGCTTTCCACAAATACTGTGTGATGATCAAACAAGTTCAGGTTATATATATATATCCTGGAGTGGTTGGCAGATTCAATCAAAAGAGTATAGAGGTGGAATAACGTGGATTGACTGAACGTCATACTATAAAGGGGGATTTAGCACAGACCGCAAGCTACGCTTAGCATCACTAGCAGTGTTGAGGCGGCCATAGCTGAATGGGTAGAGAGAGCCCGCCTAGGAAGCAGGAGCTTCCCAGGTTCGATTCCCAGCACTGGCAATGTGTCGAGGAGTCCCTGAACAAGACATTTATTTAACCCCCATGTGCCCCTCCCCCCACACTCAACTCTGAAATACATCAAATCTAATTCTTATTAGACAACAACAGGGCAGCTACATTAAAAGACGACAAATGGGTGAACATTAACAAATGACGATTACGACAATCAAAATTTCTCTGTACAGTACCATCTGTACTATTTTCATCATCAAAGAGCGTGGACTTCTTCGTGCAGACCCGATAGTCCGCAGAGACACCCACGTCACATGAATGTAAGTTTAGTCTACCTCTACCCCCAGGCTACTAACGGATACGCTCCATTCACAGAGTAGCTGCCGCGACCATATGCCGCCATCATAATGGCATGACGTCACCTGCCCTATTTTTTTAAAACTATGTTCTAAGGTTAATCTGAAAGGTCCACCAGATATTCAAACCTTATAAATGGCTTTGGGGCCAGCCCCATCCTAACCACAACAAGTAAACCTTAATTATGCCGAGATGCTGCAAACGTTTTTCCTTCTTTGGAAGTGTGTCCTCTATTAACTCAATGCTTCTCCCAGTTCCCTCTCTGAAACGTACTGGGATCCCAATGAGCTGACACGGTTTCCTGGCAAAAGAAATCAGCAGGATAGGGTCAAAACGAAACCTCACTCCTAGCTGCTACTGTTGTTCACTGTGGGCTGTTCTTCTAACGGGGCTCTCTGGAAAAGAAAAAAAAACAGAAAAAAGGCACTCTGCATTCAGTGCACTGGCACCCACTGTACCGCTGAAATGGCCTGACTTGAAAAGTGGTAGAATGCCATTGTGACGCGGGGGGTTATTCTCACTCTCTCCGTTTTAGTCTTGTGCGGAGAAGAGATGAAAAGAGAAGAGAGAGGAAGTCGAAGCACACGGGAGAGATAGAGAATGAGAAATGTGTTGGGGGAGGGGGGGGGGGGGGGGGGTACATAAGCAAAAAGGCAGAGCAAGAAAAGCGAGAGAACATGAAGGAAAACCCCCAAAGAATGAATGGGTGAAACGGAGCAAAGATACAGGCCCGGGCCCAGACAAAGGGAGCGCAGAGTGGAGGACCTGTGCGCAAGGAGAGAGAGCAGAAAGCCTGTATGAGACAGAACGAGAGTCCAGTTAATTTCTGCGTCCTCATCCGTGGCATTGATGAATGATCTAGGTGCAGCAGTAGCAGCTCTGGCTGCTTCTCAGCAGCACACAGGCTGGCTACACGTGCACACACACACACACACACACACACACACACACACACAGGCCAGCAGAATCTGACCTGCGGCTGACATTGGCACCAAGCTTGCCCAGCTAACGTGACTTTGACTCCTGCCACTGTAACATTTTAAAGTGAGCCTGCTCTCGAGGAGGGAATTAATTAGCCACTGGCCACGTTCACGCGATGAGCTGTGCGAGTATGTGGCGTGTGTGTGTGTGTGTGTGTGCTGGAATGGTTGCTATAACCAGGGGAGATATCTGGTGGTGAGTCACAGCAAAGACATGTAGTCATCCACTCGTAATACCCGCGCTCCATACCAATTCTTAAACAGCCAGACAGAGCGATGAATAATGTTGCGAGGGAGAACATGCTGAGGCCACAAGGAGCAAACGGGGAGAGAATGAACTCAGCGACACGGATGACAGTACTATGGAAAAGCAGCCAGTCAGGTAACTGGAAGAGGAGTTGTGAGTCGCTGCCTGGGACTGCAAGAGACATTACATTACAGCCTTGAATCTAAAGTGAACCATCAGTCTCTCTGCCGTATGCTGAAGCCTCCCTTGACCCGGAAACAAACATTCTGTCCATTTTCCAAAATCATCATTGCTTCAACAAAACAAATGGCATTTCACTGTAATCCTGCTGACATTCTGTATTGAACCACAACTGTACATCTATTGTTTGCCAATAAACACATGTGAATACGACGAGTTTACATTCTTGTGGTTATGAGAAACCTTTGAGACACCAATTATTTGCTACTGTATGAAAATTGCGCAATAGCCTCAGTGTGTGCACACACACACACACACACACACATACACACACACACACGCACCCCATTGTTAGCCAATGCAAATGCACCGTTACATGCATGCCCTGACAGGCAGACTACAGTCAGTGCACCATTTTCCCGTAAAGAAAAAAAACTAAAGGCTGGACGCACATTGTGCGTCGCACATAGATGACATCACAGGTGTAGGTCCTTTCATGGCTGATCTACAGTATGTGCCATTTTGCCAGTTCTACGTGACATTTTGCCAACCCTACTCTTCCAAGAAGGGTTCAAATGAACCAAAGAATTTAATGCAAGTTTGATGAAAAGAAAATTATCCAATAATTGAATAACCTTTTCTAAATTCTTCCCGGCAACGAATACTAACATACATATTTGTTTACGTTTATTTTATATACTTTATCCAAGAAAGCAATAAGGTACACGCGCACACTGTATCTGCTCGGCACAAGAGTATCGTCTTATTTAATGAAGCAACATTTCGGTCACTAGGGACCTTCCTCAGGCATATACTTTATCCAACCATGAGGTTACATCTCACAGTGTAGTAACTGAACAATTATCATTCATGTACTTATTACCAGTCAACTGGTGTTAACCACTTAACAGTTCAGTTTTACACCAAGCTTAGAAGACATCATGTGACTGAAGATATTGCCGATACTGTCTAGTATGCGACGTGATGTTAGCTTGACAATCAGTTCCGTCGGTAAGTGACACTCTCGTGCAATGGAGTAAGGTTCAACCTGCCTCTTTCAGGGATGGAAAACAAGAAGGATAGACTGTACACAAAGATAACTTCAGCATTAACCTCTCTCAGCCCCCTTCTGTGGCTTAAAGTCAGAGTGCCGTGTGTGTGATGTTGCTGTAGGTTGGTTTCAGCATATTATGACGTATGTTACGCGACACCGGACCCTCTTGTTTTGTTACATCACTAGCAGTGTTTTCCATTCCATTGCCTAATAAGGCAGGAATAAAGAAAAGATTTGCAAGATGAAAATTTCATTCATAGATGTGGTGAGATTTCGTGGATCAATCCACAAATTGAATATACAATTTGGGCATTTAGCAGATGCTCTTTATCCAGAGTGACTTAAAACAAAAGTAAAACACATGCATCAAATGTATAGAGAATGTGTAGTCACTACACTTTCTACACTGTAGTGCCTCAGTAAACCAGGATCACGGGCAAACCAAGACCCTAGCATCAGTCTACACAATATACAAAAACAACCTGTACATTGAAACTAGTTAAATAAACAGGAAAATAATGAACCTAGCATCTGTCTAAATAACATGGTATCTAAATAACATTTTAACCTTTGCATATGTCTGCATGGTCATCAAGACTAGGTCAAGTGCTACGGGCTACAGTGGAGTCTGAATGGGTGAGTCTTCAGTGTTCAAATTAAATTGGGAGTGAATCTGCCAGTCTAACTGCAACGGGGAGTTGGGTTGTTCCACAGTTTGGGAGCCAAGAGGAAGAAGCATCTGGGGCGTGTGGAGCATTGTTGTTTGAAAGTATAGAATGCATAATATCAAGAAGAATGGCAGACACGCTTGTTGTCAGGTTCAGGCTATAATGCTCTCAGTGACACAAGCTGATAACTAATCACATGATATGCCAAGGCCTGTAACAATTGTGTCACTGTAATAGTATAATATACTATTAATCTGAGGTTACAGTGAAAATACTCATTAATGTTACAATTTGGAGTTTGAGCTTAATTAATACATGCTTGTCTCCCTATTGATGCAACACGTTTGTTTGTAAATCAGCTCAGCGGCAAACAACAAAACAAAGAAGTGCAACAGAGGCATTTTGGGTAGTCAACAGGTAATATGCTTTCATACAATTTTACATTGAATACTAATAACTACCATGTATACAACATTTACCTATTCAAATTGGTGTAGTTCTTTTTCTAGTTCTTCTGTTATACTTGGTATAATATTGTGTTATTTTCTTGAAATATGCGCCCAGTGTAAATCTGAGCAAAATGAGGGTTGTGGATATCGTGTGCGTGAGGTCAAGATGTAAGAACATGCATGTCATTGTTAAGACATACAACCATTTCTCCAAAGTCATGTTCCTAACAGAGTGCTCCTTTTCACCTAGTTAGAATCAGAATTGCTACTGCATTTTATTTAAGGTTAGGACAGATGCAATATAGTGGCAGCAGTGGTTTTGAATAGCCTAATATTAGCAATGTTGTTGTGAAAACTGGAATAATGTAGGCTGCCTATATATCGCTGGCCAACCACACATACAGCAACAACACCCCAAATATAATAATAACAGTAGGTCATTGTTACATTTAGGCCTAGTCTGGACTGCATGGGGAGAGTTTAAGTTGTTGCCAATAAACTTGTTTTGGTACAAGAGAAAATAACAGTACCAACAACCATTTAAGTGATGTGGCTTCTTGCTGGAGTCAATTCACGATACACTGATTGGCGTCTCAATTATGAATCCGTATGTGTGCGTTATATATGTAGCCTAATTATGTGAGAACCATCACATTCAAATACACCTTGATGGGCCAGATGAAATAAAAACACTCACCTTCTCTGTACAGACGCATGGCTTCTCGATTTTTCCCTAAGTCTTTGAAACTTTCCTCCGAATCAGCACCTACAATAAAAAAAAACGAGGCAATCCGTCAGTCAAGTAAACACTTCAAATAAATAGTTGCACTTGCTTTGCCTTGCCTGCTCGTGCTGTTGCTACCAGTAGCGTTTCTTCATATCCTCCCCTCAAAACTGCATGCAATGAAATCGGGGGATATTAAACCAAAACACACACACACACACAAAAAAAGCCCCAGTGCCAACAGAACAAACCATCCGCGTTCATATTATAAATGTCACGCCGTCTCGCCGGGTAATGTAATTCGGGACGGGGGATCGGATCGGCTCGCTTTGCGCGGGGCGTGCGGTAAACAAGCGGTCGGAGGGGTTTTGCAACTCACCATCGTTGCCGTGGAGTTTGGCGGCGTCGACCCAGTTGCTCCAAGACTGTCCCAGCATTATTTCTGGACTAGGCAGGGACCTACTCCGCTCCGCAACAGTCGCCATTGCTGTGGAGCTGCTGCCTGCTGCTGCTCCTCCTCCTTCGCCGCCGCCGCCGCCTCCTCCTCCTCCTCCTCCTCCCCGCTGGATGTGCTGTAGCTGTAGCTGTAGCTGCTGCTGCTTGAGCTGCTGCTGCTGCCTGCTGGTGGCCAAGGCCGACGACACTCTGCTGCTGCTGCGCTGCTGCGGCGGCGCAGGCTCCCCCCTGACGTCATCATCGGCCCTTTCCGACATTCTTTCCGCTACAATGTAACACAACAGGAGTCTGTCAGCAGCAGGCGCGGGTCTCCCCCCCACACACACTTGTGAAGCATGATAGAAGCAAGCTAGCCGCCGACACGTAAAAAATGTCGCCTCGTCACACACATACCGGTACACTACACACACACACAAGGCACCGCCGCGGGACATGGATTCCTTCATTCATTGATTGACCCCCGGCCCAGGACACACGCATGTTTTCACTGGGGACCGTCCTCTAAACTCTGTCACTGTAAAACTGTGGTTCTCAAACTTTTTCATGTCAAGGAAGGGACACCCAAATTCAAATACAGTATAATTGGCCACGGCGGCCCCATTTCATCTGACAAGATTTTCTGCATACTGTAATATTCCAAATTGTTCACGTTCGTTAAAGATCTCTTGAAAATACTAGCAGCTGCTCTTTTCAAATAGCCAATGTATATTTATATTGGGTTAAAGTGGTTCAAGTCCGACTGATGATATCAACTAGTTTGACCGTGGACACCCTGGAACGCCCCCGGGGCTAGGGGTCCCCGGACCCCACTTTGAGAACCACCAGTGTAGTTTGCAAGGCAGTAGCCTGGGCAGCATTCCTTTTCGGGTTTATGATCCGGTCGGGAGAGGATGATTATCGCTACGTCATCGTTGCAGTCAATGTTTGTAATCATCAGGCAGGAACCATCAATCTGGAAATTCACTTTTTCCTCAAACCTATTTTTCTCAAAAGCCACAGGCTACGAGAGCTTTTATTGTTATTCTTCCGGTTTGAGGGAAAGGAAGTTCCAGATGATGGTTCCTGCCTGATGACTACAAAACAATGACTACAACATGACGTAACGATATCATCCGCTCCAGACCGGTTCACACGGAAATTTTGTAACACAGACCAGGCTTTCCTCCGAGGTGGAAAGCCTGGTGACGCGAGGCTAGCAAGGCAGCATCTCAATCTGTGTGTGTAACAATAGGCGTTATGGTAATGTCTCATGTCATTGTTCCGACCTCCCGTTAGTTCAACCGATTACTAACAAACACCAATCCCAAACCTCAGTCTTAACCGGCCACGTAGGTCGCCAACCCTAACCTGTCTTAACATCTTTAACATTTAATGCCTAAAATGTCTACAATGAATACAAAACCTGCGGCTAGCCAGTCATGACATAAACAAGAAGTTGAAGGGTAAATGTAGGTCTTATATAGCCGCAATTTGCAACACTCGTTTTTTTAATGGGTTGAATCTAGAGTTGCAACACCCTCCATTGACAGCCAATTCATCCAAATAGAAAAGTCTGATCTGCTTGCAATGCATTAAACAACGTTAAACTCACCAACATTGAAGCTGTAAGGCAAGCTTGAATTATCCCCTTTCAATCTGCAAAGCGTTTGTTTCATAAAAATCCACCGTAGACATGTTATTATGAGCTACTTTCTGTCAAGAAATTCTGTGCAGGTTATGCTTTTTAAGTGTAAATTTACGCATCGTGCTGCTTCCTGCATTATGTGCAAATTCAAAACAGGTGGTATTCAGGGCCGTTCAGTGACTTGACTTCCGACGAACGCTTCCAAACTCCAACACACAGAATTTCTTAGCAGAAAGTAGCTCATAGTCATAACTTGTCTACGGTGGATTTTTATTAAACACTTTGCAGATTGAAAGAGGATAATTCAAGATGGCCTTACAGATGCAATGTTGGTGAGTTTAACGTCGTTTAACACAAGCAGATCTGACTTTTCTATTTGGATGAAAACTCTAGATTCAACCCATTATAAAAAAGATCTAGTGTTGCAAACTGCAGCTAGGTCTGAGGGGCGACTGTGGCTCAGGAGGTAGAGCAGGTCATCCAATGATCCATGGGTCGGCGGTTCGAATCCCGGCTCCTCCTGTCTACTACATGTCGAAGTGTCCTTGGGCAAGACATTGAACCCCAAATTGCTCCCGATGTGCTGGTTGGTACCTTGCATGGCTTCCACCGCAATCAGTGTATGAATGTAAAGCACCTTGGATAAAGGCGCTATATAAATGCACCATTTACCATTTATTATAATGATGTAGGTACACTGTGCATGTTCAAATCATGTAACGTTTTTTGTACATTTAGGACAAAACTAGCCAATTTAACACTGATGTGCCCACAATGATTATGTGCTCACTCTTCCTGTATCCATCCACGACCACCCCAACAACAAAAACACTCAGCGTGTGGCCGGGCAAAAGGGGCTCTGCTCTGTCACTGTAGATTACAAGGCAGCTTATGGTCAAGTGTTGCCAGATTTCGTGAGAGAAACAAGCAACCAGGTCTATGCTGAAAAGAAGCAACGAGTTTTACCACTTGAGCCCTAATACATGAGCTATTTGAAAATATCCTATCCACAAGCTCATAACGGGCCGCAACATGTGAGGTTGTAGATCTGCCATTTCCAAAAATAATAGTGAATGAAAATTTCACAATATTTAACACCAATATTGTATAGAGCGTCGCAGTCCCGCCTCCTACCAGGGACCAGGAAATGATTCTCCGTTCATTTTCCTCATAGACATTTCAGAAAGTATTTATTTAAAGACGTTTACGCCGCGGACAAAGCCAACTCGAGTCGTGACAAATCATGACAACAAACACAATTTTTGGGGCCGAAAAAAATATTAGAAAGAAGAAAAAAACGGCAGGTTACAACACTTTTTGTTGTTTTTCTTCTTTGTAATTATTTGTTTGGTCCAAAATATTGTTTGTGTTGTCACGACTCGAGTTGGCTTTGTCCGCGGTGTAACCGTCTTTAAATAAATACTTGTTGAAATGTCTATGGGAAAAATGCATTGGGATTCATTTCCTGGTCCCTGGTAGGAGGCGGGACTGCGACGCTCTATAGGGGATGCCTGGCACAACATCCTTTCAGATGTGGCGGTCTGCAGAAAATGCATATTAATTTGGGGGTCTTTGGCATGAAAAAGTTTGAGAACCACTGGTTTAAACAACAGTACAAAACAAGCCCAAAAAAGCTTATAACAAGCAGACCTGGCAACACTGCTTATGGTGCCGAGCTGTTGACACAAGCAGGGAGTGTTTGTGTCTGTGTGTTGGGGTCTTTCTACCCCCCCCCACTACCACCACGAGTCCACGACACACACCCACCCCACCCGGTTGCATTCTGTACATTCTGAACAATCACAGATAGAGATAAAACGTTGAGAGGGGGAAGGCAAGCGTTCGGCACTTTGCTTACCTTTCAATTTACATTCCGGTGAACTATAATGGCGCTAAATATAGGTCATTACCCAACACGTGCAAGTAGCCACGAATATGCACATTATAAAATCCTATTACAGTTGCAGATTTGGATCATAATTTTACAACTCAAACTGAAAATTGATGTTTGGCAATGTCTTGAGGCTTTGGAAGGCATCTAGGCGAGATTTTAGACAGTGGGCGGTGATTTTTATTTAGTCTAATAAATACATTATGTGGTGTCTAGAGACCTTTCTTTTTTTTTACATTCCTGCATATGCCAAGAACAATATTTATGAAAATATTAGTCAGTCATGTGCCACTGCCATTATAATCCAAACTAAAACACACTGACATATATTGTTCCCCTCATGTTAGTGTTGAAAGAAATGGGTTGGAACAATAAAGTAATATGATTTAACCAGATCTACTCCCACAAGGAAGATCATAAATAGAAATAAACTGGCGTCTTAACATTGCAGGGTCCACTTTCAGTTTGTGCGTGTATTGAAATTGACAATAACCAAAGCTTAAGAGAGAAAAAACAGCACTATATTAAGAATCCCAACTCTCACCCATAGATTGTCTTGTCAAAGACATAAAACATAGATAAAGAAATATGGGAAATTCCCAGTGAGAGAAATTAAGGCATATTGTTTTGCTCAAAACAACTACCAAATCCACAACACAATCAGAGAAATGCTGCTCACTTGATCTTAACCTTGTACTGTTCTTTAATCCTTTAGTAACTTACAATCTGTCATACATTCATTCACTTTTCTTATCACTAGAATTTCCTTAAAAACGTAGAGCACACAGCAATGTGTCTAACAAAACAAGAAAGTCACTTGATGCAGTGACCAACGAGGATATCTTTCTACTTCAGGGACTATAAATGTGATTTTCCATCGTCTGACATCCTGTGTGAGTCCAAATTGAAGAGACCACTGGTCTGTCAAAATAAAATGTACAGTTGACGGTAATATCCTGAGTATTATTTTAACTGAAAGTGTATGTAAATTGAATTCCCGCACACCGCCTATACTCGCACAATAAGGACAACTTTTATTAAGGCAGCGTGTCGGTCATGGACCTTTTTCAGGCGTTGAGCAGGCCTTTACACTGGCCTGGCCTTAAACAAACTCTGAATTGCAAAGAAAAGAAAGAAAAAGCAACAGAAAATACAATAAATCTTCCGTAACTTGGGTCACCACCTATTCTGCTAACTCATGCCAGAGGAAGGTCCACAAGTTGTCCTTATTGTGCAAGTGAAGACACAGGACAGTGTGCAGGTGGTTTCATTTTATCAATCTGATCCCCTAGACCCCTACCTACACATCCGTCCCTGAGTTGATCAGGTGTGCATGACTTTGCTTTAACTCTGAAGTGTTCAAAAGGACATGCGGGAGTGCAATTGTGTGGGAACCTTGGCGTTGACTTTGACCCTGAACTTAATACAAGCTAGGTCTATTTCTGTTTCATGTTTTCTTTTCCAGAATAAGAGTCATCATGAATAAAACAAACTACTTTATTCTGGTGACATATGCAATATGCCTTTTTTTGCTCTCGTCTTGGTTACTGCAGCTCTTTTTAAACACATCTTGGTCGGAAATGGATCTATCCATATTGCCAACTAGTTCAAACTACAGCAGAAAGGCTTTTAACTTTAATCACGCAACATGAACACGCCAGCCTTAATTTGAACACGTCAGCCTTAATTTGAGCATCTTTACACTGCCTGTTCCATTTCCATCATTGTTTTCTCTTTTACATCTTCTGTGTAGCCATTCTTTCTGTCATTTACCCATTGAGATATGGCTACTAACGCAGATTTTGAATAGCATATAATTCACAAATAAAAACACCTAAAGCAGGCCAAATAAACAGGTATACATTTGATTGAATGAAGAGCTAAACGACACATTCTAAAACTCCCACAAATAAGATGTATCCACAGTCTTGTAATATCATAACCAAAACTGTGTGACAGCTTTTATAACAATTAATGTATACATGTTGCACACTCACCTATATTAGTGAATGTCTGATATTGACGATTGCTGGATGTGAAGATTATTTTATAATACATAGGAAAACATCTCCTTGGAAATGAGAAACTATTTGGATTAATGAATGCTGTTAAAGGATTGTCACGGGGCCGCAACCTGTGCCCTATATACACTAAAAGACTCCACAGTGTAAAACTGAACATGACAAACACACACTGCACAGCTGCTTCCATTAATTGACTGTCATCAAGCCGTCTTGGATGTATGTGCAGCAGCCAGTGTTGTGGCCTATACTCTTATATCTGTTGCCTAATTCTATTGTAATTGTTTTGTGATTTATTTGATGCCTTGAAAAACATTCAGTCTATTAACGAAATGTGTAATTGTATAGTTAATCTTACTCATGGGTCATGGTTTACCTTGTTTGAGTTGATTATTCCAATTACTAATCATTGTGGGTGGGTCTCACCTGGTATATCAATAGAAATATTGAGGGGAGAATGCTCAGAGTGAAATGCTCAGTTTGCTTGAAGCTAAGGAGACACCAGCGGAGTGCTTCCAGGGCCTTGAGGAAAGAGGCATCATTGCCTGTTAAAGTATCTTTAGTTATTGGTTTGTTTGTTTTTACTTAGTTTAGTTATCGAGTGTTTATTTATTGCTTTTGGTTTTTTAAAGTGTATTTTTGCCTGAGACCTTGACTGACAATCCTGTCTGGGCTGTTCATTAATTTTGGAGGTAAATAAATACGAAACATCTACATTCATGGACTTTGTCGATTCTTAGAGCCTTGACCATTTGGCCAACTGTTACAAGGATGATATTAAAGTTTGTGAAGAAAATAAAGTAAATAACATACATCACTATGGATGGCCAATTATATATATATACAGTATAACCCCAGATAGGCCTATAGCTCATAGAACTCCATGGTTGACCAACAAAGACATAGTCCGTTTCCAATCACTAGTACAGTATGTGCCCTACAAATCACACTGCTCAGTAGTGAAGCTGCACTACAGAAAAGGTGAGCATAGCATCGCCTTCACATTGACCAACTGGCTGCTTGTGAGCATGTCAAGTACTGTAGCGTGGTGACTGTCTATAGCAGTGGTTCTCAACCTAGGGGTTTTTCTTGGTTAATAATTCAGTAAAATCACAGTCACAATACAGAATATTTAATTAGTAGGTAGGCCTAACATTTTGCAGCGGAAGAAAGAGTGAGTGAGTGAGCGTGCGTGTACAATACACACGTCTGTGTGTGGCACTGGCCACACTGAAACAGACCGTTAACGCTGGCTCTGTTCTCCCCACAGGGGAGATTTACTCCACCATTTGCCACATAAATTTAACTTTCTCCATGAAACTTTTATATGACATTGGCAATAGCGAAAAGTTAATCTATGTAAGGAAACTGTCGCAATACATGGCTCTCAACAGCCTGTGGACAGTGGATGGAACGGTGTGGTGACAGTGGAAGCATTTTGTTGTTAGTAAGATAGGCTATTAAGATCCATAAAGATATCACACACCTACACTCTACAACATAAGTATTGTCGGCTTTGAGAAACTCAAAGTGGGCACAAAGTCGAGGCACAGCCGTTTACAAAGCGGGGGAAAAAATTAATTGATCAGCACCAATGTGTTTGAGGTTCAACTTCTGACACAAAACGCTGATGCACAGTTCGACTTGAGTGTAATATTTCTCCTATTATCAAAAACTAATATAGCCAATTAGGCATTTAATTTTTATAGCAGTCTCAGTCGTGACCTGGAAATCATTCGCATCCCAAGGAACCAAAAGCAAATGAACATGTGGATACATTATGTATGTACTGTATATCCTTCATGTCTCCTTCGCACAGTATACATTCTCCCCAGTGCATAGCTACACCAGGCTTTTCACCACAGAGGAAAAGCGATTTAGTAACACAGACCAGGCGTCTGTGTTACTAACTAAACTTTTATCTTTTATTGGGTAGGCCCTGAAATGACGATGCCCTTGATCGTGGGGAATTATTTTGGTTATTCTTTATTCAGGTTTGGGATCCGGCCTAATGACTACAAACCAGTGACTACAACATGACAGTGTCATGTTGTAGTCACTGGTTTGTACTGTAGTCATCTCACGTCGTGTCATGATGACACGATGTGAGATATCATCCGCTCCCGATCAGATCATAAATCCGAAAAGGAATGCTACCCAGGCTATAGGTTGTGATGGAACTACAAATATACTGCACATGATACAAGATGTATTTTTTTTTAATACAGTTCTACGACTTATGAATATGAGCTATATTTTGGTCTCGAGTCTTTTCGTAGAGGCTAAGATGACAAATTAAATTATGCCGGCCGTATCCCGTAACAAATTCACATAGCTTTCTATTTAAATGTAATCACTTTTTGCCAGTTTGCAAACTTGTGTAAATAAATACAAATTGCTCTTAATTCTTACACGACTACTACAGAATACACTGTAGTCTGAGTGGTATTAAGCCTGGCAGGGAATAGTAGCCCAGTATATTGTTAGCCCATACCTTGTCAAACAAACGTGAAAAAGGGAACTCAGTCTCAACTCAATCAGCCGATCCTCATCAGTTTGGATGATTGCTGGCTGCCACACAAGCTGGTGAGAGAAATCTGGACGACAGACACACACACACACACACACACACACACACACACACACACACACACACACATGGGAGATGAGTCAGTATCAGTTTTATTGTTTTTGTAGTTCTACAAGAGTCCATAAGTGTTTAGGCTGCCTGTCTAGGACTAGGCTTTCCCTGGGTCCGCTCGTGGAGGATTTGGACCTCGGCTCACTACTTATGGAGCTCCTCGCCGCTGCACATTAATCCAATCCAATAAGCACTATCCTTGGTTAACCACTCACTCCCGCAGCTCAGTAATCCCTTCCACAGATTGGGAGCTGGGGGACAGCAACAACACCAGTGAAATCATTTAGCCTTTTCATCATTATTCTTTATGTATTCAGAGAAGCAGCACATTAGCAACCTTTGAATTTGCATAGTTAATCAGTGTGCATATTAACAATGACAACATGACAACTTAATTTGAATGCTTGTTCAAATCTTAAACAATTTTGCCACAAGGTTTGTAGATTATGAAAGAAATGCCACGTTTTCATGTGGCTCGGACTGGCTGCCTCCAAATTTGACAAAGTTGAACCTGAGCTTTTTTTCCCTTAATTGCCATTTTCTACCTATTTTTTTTATCCCCACATGAATTATTGTAGAGAGAATGAACTGCATAAAATTATGTGATCCCAAACTTGTAATAGCAAGTTACATTATGTATGAAAAAGACCGCACACGCCATGTGTACATGTTATCGTTAAATGAAATTAACATAAATTATGCATTACAGTTATCTTAATAATTAGCAGATTAGCATATTAGAAAGGGCATATTCACAGAAAACACAGGTTGATATCGCATATACTGCATAGCATAAAACAGCTACATATACACCCTTAAAATACACACGGGCATATTTGAAAACTTATCAGAGAACCCTTGTGAACTTGCTAATTCTGCCTTGGAAGGTGCTGGAGTCAACCAGGACTAAACCTGTGTGGTCACTGGTTATCAAATGCACGTCACATCACATGCACCTTTCATTTTGTAAGCAATTAATGAACAGTACTGTTGAGGTTATTGACATTTATTTAAGGTCTTAAATGATGCAGCTATATATATATATATAACTTCTTTAATAACAAGACGCAGTTGAAAAGGGAAACGAAAAAAATGCAATTAGAAAGTTTGCAGTCTAGTTGAACAATATATCATCTGATGAATTGAAAATGGGAGGACCCTGACGTAAACAAGTCTTAGTGGTCTGCATGGTTTTATCCTCGTTGCAGTTTTTGTATTGACTTGTGCTTTCGTTTTAAATGTAGCCAGTCTACATAAGGTGAATACAATTTTCAATCATAAAAGGATAGAGCAACATTTCACTTTCACTATCATTCATTATAATATAATCTACATAGGCCATATTAAAGGCTTTATACAAATCGGTTAAAAGTTAAAACACCACACATACATAGCCAAAATAAACAAGTCAAAAGTGTAGTGTTTGTTTACACCACAGCACAGCTGTGTGTGCAACAACCATAGACCTGTGTCAAACTGGATAAGTGTATTCAAATACTTATTACATGGACTGCACTTTATTCCTATGTGCATTGCACTGATGTACCATGAAAGTCGAGAGGGGAACAAAAGCAATCACCAAGAGTGATGAGTGTTTTAGCACCTGCACCATAGAGTTTGACACCAAAATGCACTAACTTGAAGCCAGGTCAGCTAGGCTAGGTAGCTAGCCAGATAGCTAACATTAGCAACCAAAGCAAGCAGCAACACAGCCCAAGCCAGACAGGCAGCCAGAGCAGAGCAGTCTTGTGGAGACTAGCAATGCAGCAGCAAACCCTTTCCCAACGCCCCTTAACATGAAGCAAAACAACAAATAAAACACGTGACAATCGTAAAACACAAAGCTACCAATACAAACAAATGTTCAACAGATGTGAAATAATAGAGCATTATTTAGAAAATATATATAAAATAAGTTCTTGCAAGAATGTGGTAAAAAAAATGTTGACTGTCACTTGTACTTGGAATGAGAGGAGTGGCTAAATTAGCTTGGGCTAAAGACCGAGTTATACTTCAGGCGTGGGACAGTGTCGCGCGCCGCAAATTGCAGATCCACAAGCTCACAGGGCGTCGTGTCCGCGATGCATTGTGAGCTTGTAGATCTGCTATTTCTCGGCCATGTCTTGTTTAGACGGGTTAGCGATGGGAATGCTAGCCTGGGATGGCTAAAAAAAACACAACACGTCATGAAGAGTCGTCATCTTAGAAATAAATGAAGCACAAGTTCTCCACTTTCTTACCTAATGGTGGACGACGTGGAGGATGGTGTGGTGACAGAACCGGTGGTCGCTGGATGTGTGGCGGCCGACAGGAGAGCGAGGAGGCTCGGATGCACTGACTGGTGGGTTCAGTTCAGTGCTGCTGCTGTTGCTGGCTGCTGGTGACTGCTGTGGAGGTCTTCACCAGGAGCGGCCATGTCTGTTTACCGCAATGCATTCTGGTGAGGCCGTACGTCATTGTGTTCCGGTGTTGTGTTCCGGTTCCGGTTGGCGTCGCGTTGTTTTTGTTCCCCACATTCATCGTAATGTGAATCGATGAGTTTTCACGTCGCGCTACGAGTTAGAATAAAAGATTGGTATACCAAGACGATGATTGTGCCAAAAGAAAACAACCGATTATACCGAACTGTAAACAAAATGCAAACTACTAGGGGAATAACTTTGGAGGTGCACGGCAGGGGAAGTTCCATGCGAAGTTCCCGATCAAGTGTTCCGGCCACCTGATGACGTAAAGGTATTTCCGCTCCAGACCGGATCAGAAACTCGATAAATGGTATTGATCCCAGGCTCAGGGGAGGGAGGTGTAGGGCAGGCCTATATATTTATAAATTAGCTATTGGGAAGGAAGGTAAATTGGAGAGCTTGTAGACAAACCTCAAGTCAAACAGTTCAAGGGTTCCCAAACTTTTCAGCCCCCAAAATAATCATATTTGAACTGGGGACCCCACACGCACCCTGACAAGCACGACTTGTAGTGTTGAGGGCCTCAACCGAGTCAAACTAAATGTAATGCCTCAACTTGAGGCATTACATTTAGTTTGACTCGGTTCCACAGATAAATACTATGAAAATAGCTGAACTACAAGCTCACAACTGCCACTGCGAGGTGTTGTGACTTGTAGATATTTTCACAATGACTGCCTAATACTTGACATTTGGTGGTCCCCCGACCTCCAGTTTGGTCCTCCCCAGGACCCCAAACGTAATGTATTTGGCCTGCAAGGATTTTGTGCCATCGACCCACAATAGAGCTTGATGAACCAAAAAGGGTGCCACTTCTCCATTGAACTCAATGGATGAGGCCACCCTAGTATTCGGTCAACCACTTTGAATGTTGTGCAACAAAATGTGTGTTTCAAGACTTTTTCAACACATGTTTGATTGATTGATTGAAATTGAAATTGAAATATTTATAAACAGTTTGCAGAATTACAGTACATTTCAAGCACAACTCAATACAAAGACTGTTGTTAACTGTGAGTGGACGACCCAATAAAGCATTACACAGTACACTTGTTTACAAGAAGGTCCACCTTGTTCAATTCATCAAAACATTTAGCGACGTACAAATATACACTTCTATATAGCCAAGGAACAGAACAGGAATTCATCATAAAGGAGGTAAAAATGGAAAAGAAACATATACCAGTAGGCCTACAGTGTGACCTATAGCCTAGGGCTCAAGTGTTTGAAATAATTCTGCTGGGGACCCCCTGCAAACCTAAGGACCCTGCCCTGGGGAATACAAAATAAGCTTTTAACCTTTTAGCATCCTTTTGTATAAATACCACGTGCTGGACCATTTTGGCCAACTGTTAAATAAAGTGGCCTGTTAATCAAACATACCCCGGGCCCACCGGCCCACTTTGAGAATCACTGAGTTAGAGAAGGGCTGGAGGGGTCCACTTGCCCACTTCCTGTTGTTTATTATTACATCATGAAATTCATTAACACAATATACTGTAGTATCAGTAGGCCTATGTAGTGGTTTTGTTTTCTTTCATCGCTTTCATCACCACACTCCAATCCAGTAGGCGGAGGTAATGCCCCATTGCCCCTGCTGCTCTACACACCAAAGAAGAAAAATAATAACTTCCTGTTGTTGTTTCAATAAAGTTTATTGTATTCGCTTTGCTTTGCAGACAAAACATGGGAGCTGTGACAGACGGTGAGACATTATGGTGGATTTATTATAGTTTATTCGTTAACTGTCTGTAGAGGAAAGTGGCGAGTGTAATGTCAATCACATTGTTGACGATGAATGAACGAAGCAGAGAAACGTTATTACGAACGTTTAGCTGCTAAAATGACCATGCTAGGTGGCTAACGTTAGCCTCGCAGGGGTAGGAGTGGGTACCTAACATTGTAGGCAACTCAATGTTAAATTGGCTATTTTATTTAAAAAAATCTAAATAATAATAGAAATGGCTATGAATTGGCTACTAACCCTGTGGATAGCCAGTCATTATGGGCATAAACAAGAAGTTGAAGGGTACATGTAGATCTGATAATGATTTACTGCACATCATGTTCACTTTGCATGACTTTCAGACCATTTTACAAATTACTTATTTTATACATTAAGGCAAAAGTAGCCAATTGAGGTTCATATCATTTGACAGTGAGTGTCATTTAGTATTATTGCATAAATCACGTAGATATTTCAATTTGTGCTCTCATAATGGTCTACTCTAGACTCTATGCTAGGGACACATAATTTAAATTATTTCAGAGGTGCCCATGAATTATGTTTGCCCTCACTGCCCTGTGTCCATCCGTACCTGCTGGCATTTATTTGATTTGTTTTGTTCACCTTCTGTCGGAGGTGTACTGCCCTGCAAAGCCAAAATGCAGTAATTTGTTTTACTGATGGGTTTAAATGGGTTTAAATGTCCTCAGCCAAATGCGATATCAGCATACAAGTGATATATAACTATAAATGCAGGGCACCATGTCTCTGTCTGTCTGTGTGGTGGTTTGGTTGTGAATGATCCACGTAACTCGAGAACCGTTTGCCCCACCGACTTCAAATTTGACACACGCGTTCCACACCACCACAGGGAGTGCAGTGCCAGAAACACCACTCTTGTCAGGCTCTGCCAGTGGACCTAATGAGCCTAAGTCCTCACCTGTAGAATTCCCAGCCTCTGCCTCAGCCAATTGATTGCTTTACAGTCCACTTTTCACAGTCAGTTTGCTTGCACTTACGTTATTCATTGTTCTCCTCCTTGTCTAGATGAAGTGATCAGAAAGCGTCTCCTTATTGACGGCGATGGAGCTGGAGATGACCGCCGTATCAATGTCCTCTTGAAGAGCTTCACCAAATGGTGCAACTCACCCGCTGGGACACCGGAAGAAGGGTAAACTTAACTTCAATTTGATTGTATTAACCCATTTAGGCCTGACGTCGAAATTTAAAAAATGTCTTCTAAATCCTGACAGTTTTCTGAAAAAGCTATGTTTCTATGTCAGTCGTTTTTTTCAAAAATAGCAGACCTACAAGCTCGTAGCGCGCCACTCGGTGGCGCGACCGTGTCGGGGGAGAGAGAAGGAGAGCGAGAGAGAGAGATGCAGGCAAATACAAGTAGTAGCAATAATTATAAGTAATTCAGTATTTTAGACGTGACGTGAGCACCCCCTCCAGAGATACTTCCGGGTCCTACTTTTGTGTCCCCATAGAGTTATACTGTGTCCCTCCGTCGGACTAAATCTGAGACGAAAACAACCACGAAAGTCTCATTTTACCGCTTTCCTTGCAACAACAAAGCTACATGCCTACATGGTCTCCCAAATCTGGCTGTGACAGGCCATCTGCCCCGCACGGAATACTATCACCATTTTATTTCATTGTGTCAACTAAATCCTCATTAATGCAAACTAGATTCAACATACTCAACCCTGCACACATTCTAAATATGCCCCCGAAATATTGTACTGAGCAAATGGACTGTTACCACCTTCAATAATAATGATGATAATAGTCTCACTACAAAATGACGTCGGAATTAAATACAGAATAGTGTGTAAGATAATATAATATGGTATAGCAATGATGTCAGAGTATATAGTGGTATAATAATGTTGAGATAATCTACAGTGTAGACTGGTATGATATAATATGGTAGCAGTCCATGGTTGTGCTCTGTAAAGGAACTCTGGAAACCCTTAGTTTGAATACTTTGGTTTTCTCACGGACATACAAAGCGAGCAGCGGTCAATATTAGATGAAAGAACCACCAGTGTTGGAAAAAGTACCTGCGTTCTTTATTTAAGTAAAATTATCACTACTGCAATGTAGAAATACTCTGTTACAAGTAGATGTCCGGAATTCAAAATTTGGGTAAAAGTACAAAACTATTGGTATGATCTAAATGTACTTGAAGTACCAAAAGTAGAAGGTACTCATCATGCAGAAGTTTTCAAATGTATAAATCTTTTGGAAATAGCAGATCTACAAGCTCACAATGAGCTTGTTGATCAGCTATTTCAAATGGCCAAAATGTATATTGGGCTTAATCAAAATCTACAAAGTAACTACTAACTAAATTTGTCAAATAATTAGTACAGTACTTGAGTAAATGTACTTAATTACTTTCCACCACTGAGAACCACTTAGAGCTAGCCCTCTTAACCCATTTAGACCTGAAGCCGATTCTACAAATGTCTTTCTGAAAAACCTATGTTTCTATGTCAGTGGTTCTCAAACTATTTAATGTCAAGGACCCCAGAAATCATATGAAAGTGGCCGCCGACCCCCATCTGAAAATTTGTAGTTCCAGGGACCCCCCACCCCCGGAAGCAAAGATTTGAGTTAAAAAACGTTCGCTCTGAAGGAATACAAGCTCGAGCTTGTAGATCTATGAGCTTGTAGATCTGCTATTTTTCAATAGCTAAAGTATAACATAATGCTGTGTTCTACATAGTGTGTTTCGTTGCTGTCGGACAGAAACCTTTTTGTTTGTTTTCTGTAAAAGCTTGTAGATCGGCTATTTGTGTACTTTTGTCGTGTTTCTACAATGTACCTTTTTAGAATTGAAAGGAAACCCCTTAAGATGTATATCATGTCATTTCCGAGGGGGTCCTTGTCACAAATATACAAAGAGTACAGAACAACACAATACAATACACCCATGCATGCACAGACAAATACAAAATGCACAACAGCTCTTCTGTAACTATCAGCTCTAACTCCACATAATTGTCCACAAAATGAGAAACTTCAAGCATACACTTACAGTACAAGCACATGCAGCAAGTAACATGCAATGATATTGGTTTCCAACCAGCAAAGCTATCCTGCGTGGTTCAACTGCTTCAGAAAGTCTTAAAACTGAAAGCTGTATGGCTCCTTTAATGTCGCCACCCCAAAATTATTTCTTGTTTGGCAAGAATGTGGCACACACATGATAGGAGGCTGTATTGATGGAATTAACTTTTAAAACAGACCGTGCAGTTACAGATGAGGCATACATTTTCGGTTTATGAAGAGAGAAAAAAATATATAATATACTACCCGATCTCTTTCTCAAAACATGGCTTGTCTCATTAGCGGTGGTTTAAAAAGTAGCCTCGTAGGCTACAGTAGTTGCAGTTTATGATACACACTGGGCCATTTGATATGCAGCATGCAGTCAGGGCCATTCCTATCTTAATTTGTGCTATGGCATTCACTCCATTCAGAAGCTTTTATCAGAGGGTAAAATAGTTATATTTGACTCAAAACTCGGACATAAGGGGGTGCTGTTCTACACATTTGCTCATGAATATTATATACAGTCAGTGCAGACTGGGGAAAGCTGTAAATCTGGGTGGGCCTGCGTCCAGTCCACCCAGGCCCACCTACAAATGTATATGAACACTTGACGATTTGTTTCATGTGTTTGTGTGTGTGCAGGTTCACAACATACCAGAGGATGCTTGGTACGTTAGCCCAATGTGAATTCTCCATGGGGAAGACATTGATGGTTTATGACATGAACCTTCGCGAAATGGAGAATTACGAGAAAATATACACAAATATAGGTGGGTTAACAGCTTGGTTGTATAGAGTTTGACTTGTTACACACACACACACACACACACACACACACACACACACACACACACACACACACACACACACACACACACACCAATTTAGAACTCAATTGAAATGTGTACATGAATGAATTGTAATAATTATCCCTGAGGCCACCTGTGTCAATGTCTGAATATGAAGAAGTTGATGTTTGCTTCAACTGTAACGTTCTTACCGCCTTCTGTTTAAACGCTGTAGAGGAAAACATCACATCTGCACACGACAAGATATCAGAATGCAAGAAGGAGATTCAGAGGGCAAAGAGAATACGAAAGAATCGACAAGGTGAGACAAGCATGGCAGCATTACAACAACCTCTATTGATGTTGTGGGGATGACTGTCTACACAAAAGTTTATTAATATCCAGCAGTAGTGCCTATATAATAGGTGGTAAAGGCAAATAATAGAACAATAGAAGAGGTTAACAAAATGACATGCATTACTTTACAGTAACACAGCCTTGAAAACCAGGAAAAGACCACATTTATGCCATGTCACAATCTTTAAAAAAAAATGTAATATGATTATTTATTTGGGCACATCAATTTACAGTATACAGTACACACACATGACATGTGCTTGTATCATTACATTGTAGCGTCCCTGTGTTTTGTTTTTGTTTTGTTTTTAAAGACAGACAAATTGTAAACCACCTACATTCAATACATCAACGATAAAGCAAGTACGAAACAGGCTAACAAAAGCAGACAAAAAATAAACGAAATAAGAAAAAAAATTGATCATTGGTTATTTTTGCATTAGTTCATCAGAGCAGTTCATCAGCTATAGCAAGACACATCAAGCATTCGAGACAATTAACCAGCTATATACCGAGACACATCCAGCATTCCCTTGCATTGGTTCAGAGCAATAAACAGCTTTACATAGACCAGTCAAGCCTATTGGCTAAGGGCAACCGATGGTAGGTGGTCGAGTAGAGGTTTCCATATTTTGGTAAAAATGTCTTCATTGGCTTTAGACCTAGCACTCATACTCTCCATGGGTATAATTTCATATATGTCCCGGTACCACTGTGTAACTGTTGGTGGTTTGTCCAATTGAAATGATACATTTTCTGGCGAGAAGTAGTAACTTTTGAAGAAGCATAACATTAGCTGGGTTCAGGGACATATTCCGCTCTGGAAGGCTGAGCAAAAAGAGACCTGGTTTTCTTTACAATTATACATTTAAAATTTGTTTTTATCTCCTTAGAAATTGAGGTCCCAAAAGCAGTCCCAAAAGCAGTGAATATAAGTACCAGTTCTGTCTTTGCATTTAGAGCATAATGGAGATCTTGAAGGGTCAAACTTGTTCAGCATGTATGGTGTCCTGTGTTGTCTATGCAAAATGTTGTACTGGGTCTTCCCAAGTTATTACAGCAGAATGTACTGCTGCAGGAAAGAATGCCTTCCAGTCTGCCATTTGGTAGTGAGTTCTGAAGTCCCCTTCCCAGGATGATATTACTTTATCTATGCTATGCTTGTTCCAAGTATCCATAACCTGATAGAAGTGGGAAATAAAGTCTCTAGGCTTTGTTAATTGGGTGAGACATTTATCTAGTGGGCTTTTAACTGGTTCATCTGGGGGGAGCTTAATGCTGGTTTGAATAAAGTGACGTACTTGTAAAAAGGCAAAGAAGTGGTTATTGGGTATGTCAAAACGAGATTGAACCTGTGCGAATGACATGAGCCCTTCTTCAATGAAGAGGTCACCTATAGTCTTAATTCCCTTTGTAAACCAATGGCTAAAAATACTATTCATACCTGGTAGAAAATACTTATTGCTGATTATAGGAGTCAGGGAAGAGGAGAATTCCTTCCTCCCTATGGAGGTGGAAATTTCTCTCCAGGGCCTTACTGTATTATAAATAAAAGATTGTTTTAATACTTGATACTGGCTTCCCACTGTCCGTTTATAGACTCAGCAAGTTTGCAGGTGAACAACACCACTCGTCTATATGATCCCATGCTCCGCTAATATGATCAATTACCCATTCATGAAACGTCTGTGCATGGCAAGCCAAGTTGAAGTTTATTATGTTGGGAAGCGCCAGTCCGCCCCTCTCTACAGGAAGCTGTAATGTCTTTCATTTTAGTCTGGGCTTTTTGCCATGCCAAATACATTAGGAGAGATCCCTTTCCAGGTTTCCATGTCACGATCTTAATAATCCCAGACGTTAATTGATTGAATACTTTATTAGACAGAAATGCAAACAGTACAGGCACAGTCATACAATTGGGCTAAAAAGATAACACAAAAGTCCTGAGGTCCTATGTATTCAATTCACCAACGTAGCATAAAAAATAACACCAAAATCCAATATCGTCAACAAAAAATAAAACACTACAGTGTACACATAGTAGAAGAAAGGGAGGGGTGATGGCAGTGGATGCCATCAACGTTCTATGGAAGAAGTGAGTGAAGTGCCTCCTGGAAGATGGATTTTCAGGCCTGATTTAAAAGAAGCCAGGCAGTGATCCTCACTTTAAGGGATGGCGTCTAGTCTCGTATCGCAATATTGCCCAGCCCTACATTCACTCGAGCAAAGTTCTGAATGAAATAGTTTACAGTGCTTAATGGTTCACAACTCTGTTACAGACAGTGGTGGCACCACACACATGCCATTTGGTGATTAACCCATTTTGGGCGGGAACCCCTTTTGGTGTTTTAACTAAGCATTATGCTATACTTTAGCTATTGAAAAATAGCAGATCTACAAGATCATAGCACGCCACCGAGTGGCACGCTACGAGCTTGTAGGTCTGCTATTTCTGAAAAATCGTAAAAATGCGGCACAAATCTTTGAATATATATTCTTTCAGAGCGAACGTTTTTTTTATTTCGACGTCAGGCCTAAATCGGTTAAAGTGTAATGATGAATACCTCTCTTTTGCAGAATATGACGCTCTGGCCAAGGTTATTCAGCAGCACCCAGATCGGCATGAAACACTGAAGTGAGTTTATAGTCGCCCGATGGGATTTTGGCCTTCTTTTTTTTTTTTTATAAAAAAAAACGAAAAATGTCACCTTTGTTCTCCCCACAGACAGCTGGAGGCACTTGACAAAGAACTTCAGCAGCTTTCCAACATCAAAGAGAATGTGGATGCGAAGGTAACGTGTTTCCCTTCAAGTCCACCTAGTTACGTTGGTGTTAAGCTGGTGATGAGGAGTTTTCATATTTTCTCTCTCTTTTCCCCATTCAGTTGGAGTTGAGGAAGAAGCAGTTCCATGTACTCCTCAGTACCATACAGGAACTACAACAGACACTGGAGAGTGAGTAAACCGCTATCATGTTATGTCACTGTGAGCTCTGTCTCTACTTTTGGAAAAGGAGGAATTCCTACAAATGCAGAGAGTGTTTATGCATTAGTATTATTGTGTGCCATTGAAGTGGTAGTGTGGTACACAAACAACTGTTTTCAATGTCTGCTGTTGTAGAAGTTGCTTCAAATGACCGTGAGACTCTCATGTTCATTTTGTTGTGAGGAAGTCCAAGTGAACTTTTTTAATATGTAAATATTTGCATGTAAAAGCCTTGGAACACAATAATCCAGTCACCAGACCCAACCACGTCCCAACTCCCAAGGCCAAAGCAGTCCAAAGCAGAACACACATTACACAACCACATACAGGGAGAGTGATGGAGGGTTCCTTAACCCATTAAAACCATAGGCAGATTCTACAAATGTATACACTTAAACTTGTGTTTATTATTATTATTACCTTGTGATATTGGAGGATTGGTTTGAGCTCAGGTGGCACCAGTCACTGCTCATCTTTCTAGCCAATCACAGTTGTACCCATCCTTTTATAAAGGTACACACCCATTTCCCGTAGTATTCCTGAAGAACATCCTAGTGATGGAAACGTTGAATCAATAATAGACCTGTGGAGCTGAGTTTCTTTAACAGGGTTGCAGACTCTATTTTTTCCTCCCGATTCTACAAATGCCTTCTAAATCAATAGTTCTCACACTTTAAAGATCTTTCAAAAAAGTAATAAAAAAAAAATAGCAGATGTACAAGCTCACAAGCTGTTAGCTTTTTTTATCAGCAATTTTTGAATAGCCATCACCAAAATCTAAAATGACATGGGATGCTTTCTCGGTTTGAATGCCTTAAAGCTGCACTCTGGAACTTATTTAAATGAATACAACCATAATTTTAACCATATCACAAATCTGTATGAAGGCATGTTAATATATAACTAGCACATCTGCAGTGGGTTGGAAATGGACTCTACCTTCTGTTCCAAAGAAAGAATGAGAAATGCAGATCCTGGTGTCGGTAGGACACCTAGTGGTTGATGTCCGTAAGACACCTACTTGTTGAAGAGTAGCAGTGCCTTTTGATTGATTGAAATTTGTATTCATTTTGTAGACTGGGTACATTTCAAAGAAAGTAAAGGTCAATACAAAATCTTGTTTACATCAGGGTCCTCCATTTTCAAGACATTTAAAGACATACAGTACAAATATACACATCGTATCTTCAAATACGCAGTTAGAGAAAAAGGGAATATGTGAACAGTATAGACAGTATATTTAACTTACAGGGGCCTGTAAGTGCTCTTTGAGAGCGGTTTTGAAGGAGGCTAGGGATTCACATTTCTTATGGCTCTTGGTAGGGCATTCCACATTTTAGTGGCATAGGAGCAAAATTAATTTAACCTCTTGTCTTGGGAAGTGGAGTTCTGCTGTCTTGGGTTAAAGTAACAAGAACATGAAACTTAGCTTTCTTGGTTAAAGAAATGGGAAAGTGAAACTTAGCTATCTTAGTTAAAGGAGTAGGAAAGTGAAACTTAGCTTAATTCTGGGCGGGAACCCCTTTTGGTGTTTTAAGCATTGTTATACTTTAGCTATTGAAAAATAGCAGATCTACATTACAAGCTCGAGCTCGTTGTGTATTCTTTCAGAGCGAATGTTTTTAACTCAAATCTTTGCTTCAGGGGGGGTCCCTGGAACAACATATTTTCAGATGGGGTCGGTGGCCAATTACATATATTTTTGGGGGTCCTTGACATGAAAATGTTTGAGAACCACTGACATAGAAACATAGGTTTTTCAGAAAACTGTCAGGATTTAGAAGACATTTGTAGAATCGTCCTCGCG
The DNA here is from genome assembly GCF_951216825.1 of Electrona antarctica. Lineage (NCBI taxonomy): Eukaryota > Metazoa > Chordata > Actinopteri > Myctophiformes > Myctophidae > Electrona > Electrona antarctica. The sequence goes on along the minus strand of NC_136790.1, from coordinate 19,276,543 downwards.
TCTAAATGGGTTAAAGAAATAGGGAAGTGGAGTTCCGCTTCCTTGGGTTAAAATAATACCAGAAATGTGTGGTTGGTGGTTCACAAAATGTGCTGATGGAAGGATAGAATTACCTTTTATATGCCTTGCTATTAATTGTTTTGTGTTCTATTTTCTAGATGATGAGAAATCAGACAGTGATGAAAACAACCAGGATGCCCCCTTGGAGAATGGTGAATGAATGTGGGGGAGACTCTGTGAACAAATGAGGACTTTTAAATGATTTAGTTTTTTTGCCCGTTTGTTTTTATATGACGTCTAGTTTTTTCCTGAATAAAGTTAATGCATACTAATGTGCTTGTGTTGTGATATAAGTGGTGAGATATGCCATGATTTTCATGGTACAATTGTGAGAATCTGTTTTCACACTGTCAGAGAAGACATGATCAATGTGTAAATGTAAATGCTTTCCTTCTTCCTGTGACTATAGAAAGTGTAAAAGTTAGCGTTATGAGTACATTTTCCACATTCAATTAATGATTTTGCTGTGTAGCTTCAGTATTGCTGTTTGAAATCTATCACAAATTAGATCCTGATCATATAGGTTTTCAAAAGGTTACATGAAACAGAAATGCTTTACTCAAGACAAGGCCTAATCGGTTATTGATAGTTTTTTTTTGTCAATTATCATTGACAAAAAACCCTCCGTTGCCAAATTACATTGAAAATGACAGGGATCATTAGTGTCCTCATGCTGGTTGGCCATCTGTGATGGCCCTTCAAGGTTAAGGTGATGTATTGGGAGGCTTCTGAGGCTATGGCCTGACGTCTTGAATCACATGAAATATAGCATCCCTATCAAACATTTAGTAAAAAAAAAAAAAAATGGAGGCACCTTTAACAATGGCAGATCTACAAACAATAGGTTGTGACAGGTCATGAAGTAATGAGCTTATAGATCAGCTATTTTTGCTATTTTATATACAACCCATAAGTGGTTAATTGAGGTGAGTTCCGTAGAAATCTGGATTGTTACTGTTTTTCAGTTCTCAGCTCTACAAATTATGTACATGTGTATTGTTGTGTCGCGCACCGGAAATGGCAGATTTCAATCTTACAGCGAGGGTAAATACAAATAGAAGGATATGTTGTGTTCATAAACTGATTGTCAAATGGTGTCATTGCCATGGCCATCACCATTGATAATGCTGTGGTGACCTCAACTCGGACTGCGAAAAATCTGGGTGTGACCCTGGACGATCAACTGACGTTCTCGGCAAACATCGCATCAGTGACAAGGTCCTGCAGATTCCTCCTCTACAACATCAGGAGGATTCGCCCCTTCCTCACGGAGAAGGCAGCCCAGGTGCTCATCCAGGCTCTCGTCATCTCCCGCCTGGACTACTGCAACTCCCTCCTTGCTGGTGCTCCGGCATCTGCCATCAGACCCCTGGAGCTTGTTCAGAAAGCTGCGGCTCGTCTGGTGTTCAACCGCCCCAAGTTCTCCCACACAACCATCCTTCTCCGTTCTCTACACTGGCTCCCCGTAGCGGCCCGCATCCAGTTCAAAACCCTGGTGTTAGCCTATAGGGCAGTGAAAGGAACAGCTCCTTCCTATCTCCGGGCTATGGTCGATGCCTACACCCCTGCCCGACCACTTCGGTCTGCCACCTCGGGGCGACTGATTGCCTCGTCACTCAAGGGTCCTTCTGGCCGATCCACACGGTCACGACTCTTTTCTGTTCTGGCCCCACAGTGGTGGAATGAACTCCCCACTGATGTTAGGACAGCAGAGTCACTGCCCATATTTCGCCGCAGGTTGAAAACCCACCTCTTCAGGAAACACTACCCTTCCTCTCTGCCTGACCTACTTGTTGTTAACTAGTTGTACGAACGTTTGTTTTCTATTGTTGTATTGTTTATTGGATCTTGTTTAGTCGATACACTTAATTGTTTTAGCTCATGCTCATTTGATTTAGCTATTTTGTCTCATCCGGTTAAGGAAATAGGTAGCTGATATATTGCACTTTTACCTTAGCGCTAGGTATACTCTTGGTTGCTTGTTTTTGCAGAAAATGCACTAAAGACTTCTGGTGATTAGTAGTTTTTGTTCCCTACCTATGTTGAATACACTTATTGTAAGTCGCTTTGGATAAAAGCGTCTGCTAAATGACTGTAATGTAATGTAATGTAATGTGTCACATTGATTCTAGACTACTAATATTTATTTATTATTTATTTATTATTGATGCTATGCACGCCTTCAGTCTCCAGGGATAATGCTGTGCAGTCTTTGCTGTTATGTCCTCATCATTCTCATATTGTGTTCTGTAACAGCTGGTCTCCAGTAATTGGACGTGGGCTGACCTCAGGGAACGTGGTTCATAAACAATGATAGGCGAGTCTCTATTGGGTAACAGGTACTTTACACTATATTATGACGTTAAAGGGGCAAATTGTATTGCAGTAGCCATGAATGCACCACCAGGTGGCAGTTCCATCACAGCAGCCACACCAACATCCAGCTGCTTGTCATCTGCTGCCACAGCTCAACCAGACTGCGACGAAGGATCAACAATTACTTTGTGTATTGGTTTCAAGTGGCCGATTTTAATTGTGAACAATTAATAATATTCAATATATAAAATATAATTCCATTCATATTACACACAATCGGCTGTGTAAAGACAAGAGATGCTTGTAGACCAAAGATATAGTTTAATGGGTAGTAATAGCCTACTTTAAGCACACTAAAGGTGACTCCAGACCAAACAAACTTGCACATTTTCACTATAGCCTGTTATTGACTAGGTTCATGGCACCTCTGATGGTAGCTATCTACTTAATTACTTGTCAATCTGGAGCATCATATACCAGTTATTAGGCTATCATTTTTGTCTGATTGGCTACAATCTGTTAATTTGTCTGATATTTATATGGAAGAAGCAGGAGCTTTCTTTTTTTTATAGCTTTCTTTTCTGCAGGGGGTTGCCCAGCCCCATATGCCCTGACAAGAAATGAGAATCAATGAAACATTCGAGGCTGGGTGCTATTGAAACTTTCATCCAGAGAAACGAAAGTGAAACTTAAAATATGCTAAGAAGGAGTTCCAGTAAGCATCCCTGTACAGTGGTAGCTTAAACAGCCCCTATACCGACTCAGAGTACCGACTGCCTGTCCGTTATTGCTAGTATCCGTATCGCCTATCGTGCATGCGACGGACAATCAATTTGTAGGTGTTTTAATAATAGCCATCATCCTTTGTTAACCAATAAACGGTAAATCATGAATAATCTAAACGAACATTTCGAGGAGAATGTGCGTCCCTGCATTGACCTCATTGATTCTCTTCGCTCCCTGGGTGTGGACAAGGACCTGGCGCTTCCAGCTATCGCCGTGATTGGAGACCAAAGCTCCGGGAAGAGTTCTGTGTTGGAGGCGCTGTCCGGAGTGGCTTTACCAAGAGGAAGTGGTAAAACTCTTTTACAATATTTATTTTTGCACTAGAAATAAGCTCAAAAATAAATTGCAGGCTACAGAACTTTTTAACTAAACCATGCATTTTTTTGATGAATTGAACATGGTGGACCCTATTGTAAACAAGTGTAATGCTTAATTGGGTCGTCCACTCACAGTTAACAGCCTTTGTATTGAGTTTGTGCTTGAAATGTACTGTAATTCTGCAAACTGTTAATAAATATTTCAATCAATCAATCAACGCAGGAGAGGAGAACATAGCCGCACGCACGCCCCCACATGCACGCACATGCATTAATGGGCGGTCCTTTTCATAATTCAGTGTTTTAGGCAAAGCGATGCTAATTATTATAGGCTATTATGTATGTTCATTGACTTCATTTCATACCAAAACTGTGTCGCGTGTGTGTGCGTGTGCGTGTGTGTGTGTGTGTGATCCTGACATGTCATCTCCGTGTGTTGACACACAACACACGCACAACTGATGTCACTACACTGATATTGTGTAAGTGACATTAAGGTGAAGGTTAAAATGGGTGATTTGACCTCTTTTTCCCACCTCTTAACTCTTTCCCACTAAGGTATTGTGACAAGATGTCCTCTTGAGCTGAAGATGAAGAGAGGGCGTGAGGGAGATAAGTGGTTTGGAAAGATCAGTTACCAGGACCACGAGTACGAGCTAGAAGACCCCACAGATGTGGAGAATAAAATCCGTGAAGGTGGGCTCACTTTGGATTGAGATGTTCCAATCCCTAATTGTCTTGCATTTTTCATTGTTGTTCTTTTACCATTTAATACAACCCTGAAACCATCCATCTCTTTTTAGGTTGAGCTAAAAAGCAACTTTGAGGGACATAGTCAATATGATATTAAATATTAAAAGCAGTTTTAAAATGCATGTTATTTGCGCTTTAAACATTTTTAACTCCAATCTTTGCTTCTTGGTGTCCATGGAACAAAATAATTTGAGATGGGGGGTCGGAGGCCAAATACATATGGGGTCCTTGACTTGAAAACGTTTGAACACCACTTACATTTTTCAGAAAACTGTTAGGATTTAGAAGACATTTGTAGAATCAGACTCAGGTCTTAATGGATTCATCATGATGTTGTACCATATTATATCTCCATTAGCCCAGGATGAGATAGCAGGAGTTGGAGTGGGGATCAGTGAAGATCTCATCAGTCTGTTGATCATCTCTCCTGATGTTCCAGACCTCACTCTCATAGACCTGCCTGGCATTGCCAGGGTGGCTGTGAAGGGACAGCCTGAGAACATCGGGGACCAGGTATGCTACTGCAGCTCAGCTTACTGCTACCTTAGGGCTGCTGGGCAAATAACCGAAAATATATCGAAACGGTTGTGGAAATTTAGAGATTTCCACAGTGAGAGAATGAATACCGGTAATTACAACTAAATGCCTACAAATGTAATAATATATAATTATATAGGAATAAAAATGTAATTTCCATTACAGAAACCAATATTTTACTACTCGACTTAATACTCAACTTAATCTTGCTCATGTACAGTAGGTTAATTGATTACTCACGAAACAGGCAGATTCGAATGCCATCAATGCATTGAAAGGGACAAAATCACGTTTAATTAGAGCGTATGCTCTCAGTAGCTGTCTACTGATCTACCGCAACTGTCACCAGCGCGAAACGTTATATTCCGACATTACTAACCCTACCTAAGCCTAACGTCAGTCTTAACCGGCCACGTAAGTCCCCTAACCTCATATCAGTCTTAACCGGCCACGTAAGTCAGTTGACAACGCGCGTCGTCGCTGTCAAAACAGTAGCCGTGATCAACTCACAGAATGCAGCCTACTGAGATCTTGGTAGGACAGTAGACGGCTACTGAGAGCATGCAATGCTCTGGCTAAACATGAATGCTTTCAATGCATTGATGGCATTCGAAACGGGTGCTACTGAGGACTCCGGTCAACAAAGTATGTGTATAAGGTTTAAGTGGTTAAGATCGAAGGTCATTTATTTGTGACATATTTGAGCATTTCAACCATTTTCAACCTTATCTTCATATAATTGGTTTTCACTCATTATACACATAATAACACATTTCAACATTGCTTTTGAGTGTTTAGAAAAGTGACAATTGAACTGTGCGGACAGTTCAGAATCGGGGAGAAAAAAAGAAAATAAACTACAGCCTTTATCTTCCTGGAAAGTTAGCACACTGAAATAGAAGCCATCTTTCTTACGTTAATATAAATAAAGATAAAAGTTTGAAATCTTGTTTGAAATGAGCAAACCTGGCTGCCGATGATGTCACTGTCTGGTAGGCAGGATTCTGAACTGTCCACAGCCCTCCGCTGAGACATGGGATCCGCTGCTCCCATGCTTGCGGTTATGGTTAGTTTGGGGTTTGAGGTAGGTTGTTGTTTGTCGGACCAATGACTAGTCTGAACTAAGTACTGCACCTGTGTGTGCAGACAGAAACGGTGCCATGATATAATGAGCATTACTGAGGTCCAATTATATAGATAGGTCGAAATAAGTGGCCCTTTAGATCATAGCTGATTTGAAATACTAAGACAGGTTCATCAAAATGACACAACTTGGATGTTTATTTTCAGATAAAGAGACTGATAAGGACGTTCATCAATAAACAAGAAACCATTAACTTGGTAGTTGTTCCGTGCAACGTGGATATAGCAACGACCGAGGCGTTGCAGATGGCAAAGGAAGTAGACCCTGATGGCCAAAGAACTTTAGGTAAATAATAAGTGGGTTGTGCTGCTCAAATTTGATGAAATGCTTCTTTGTGTCTTAGGTTTTGTTGTGTTTTAGGAAAGACATACAGTAGACATTTGCACCTCTCTCCCTTACACTCTGGGTATACAGGCATCCTCACCAAACCTGACTTAGTTGACAAAGGCACAGAGGAGACAGCAGTGGACATTGTTCATAACGAGGTCTTCCCCTTGACGAAGGGCTACATGATCGTCAGGTGACAATGCGCTGATTCTCTCTTTGCACCTTAATGTCTAATATCATACCTGCTGATATGTGTATGCACCTTATGTCTAACCTATGCATGTGCAATGCATACTGTATGAACTGGATTGTGACAGCACAGACTACTGTACAGTACATTCATATTATAATGTCATGTAGATATTTTAGATTTCTCCTTGTTTCTTTTTGCTCTAGTGTTTCTCCATGCCACACACTCCCTCTTATTTCTTTCATTCTGAAAAAATTAAATAAATACAAGCACGTGTAAACCCTGTGATGTGATAATGAAGTCCATTCTGATTCTGATTCAGGTGTCGGGGTCAAAAGGAAATCACAGAGAGAGTGTCTCTGAAGGAGGCCTCGGAGAGAGAGAGGGACTTTTTCAAAGAACACGCGCACTTCCGGTAAATGCCAATGTAGTTTGTATTTAGTCACAAGCTCTTCTTTAGTTTTAGTTTTTTAATTGCCAAAAATAGCTGAACTACAAGCTCAAAACGCAAGCTTGTAGATCAACTACGCTGTTGTATGATGGAGAAAAAACAGTTGAAACATGGAGATACAAGGTTTCTGCCTGACAGTAACATAATATTCTTACCCTACCTGTTTTAAAGTTCTTGCTGTACAGATCGTGGTACCGTATGTGATCAGTAACTTCCCCATTGTTTCTTTCAATAGCTGTCTTTATGATGAGGGCTATGCCACCATTCCTAAACTGGCTGAGAAACTCACCCTGGAACTCGTGAATCATATTCAAGTGAATCCTTCTCATTAATTCCCTGCAACGTTTTGATACATAAATTGACTAATAATCACAGCATACTGTACACACATTAAACTTGCATTTTTGTATACTGCATACACTGTATTTAGGTCTTGGAAGTTGACCGTTGCTGTCCCATTTGTTGTTGTCTCAGAAATCCCTGCCTCGACTTGAGGAGCAAATCGAGGAGAAGTTGGCACAGACCCGCGCAGAGCTGGAGAGATGTGGCACCGGACCCCCAATTGACCCTTCAGAGAGACTTGCCTTCCTCATCAATGTGAGCGCCTTCATGTGATGCAACCCTGACACTCCACTGGCTCTGATCTGCAGATTCTTCCACCTTAATATTCTTTGTGTACAGTATATCTGGAGATTTTTACAAATGCCACAGAATTTAGATATATTATTTAGGGGCGTCCGGGTGGCGCAGAGGTAAAGTTCCTGCCCCCACCACCATGGAGACTAGGGGTTCAAATCAGTCTTGGCCGGGCGCTCTAACAAACACAACTGGGTTAGAAGCAGAGCCGAGAGGGAGATCTCCCACCCATCATTCACCACTAGTGAACTGTACCCCTGCATGTGCACCGTCCTCCCAGCCTTGACATCACAAATTGTAGGAGTCAGCAGTTGGCATAGTAACTTAATTGGTAGAAAGAGAAAAAGAATTGTAAATAATGTATAATTTAAATTTCTTTCAAATGTGTTCAAAGACACCTGTCTGTAAATACAATGTATAGTTTATACACATAGAATACATCTGAACTGGTTTTAATTTGTTTTCCAGAAAGTGACAGCGTTCAGTCAGGACGCCATCAGTCTGACTAAAGGGGAGGAGCTAAAATGTGTGAAGAGCTCAATGTCTTCCCCATGCTCAGAAGAGAGTTTCAGAAGTGGCAGCAGCACCTGGACCACTCAGGAGAGGACTGTGAGTGTGTTAGTGCTGGTTTGGCTCTGCCCACAAAGATCTGGACAGACATATGAACAAGACATTTAAATGCATGTCAAAATTATCAATATGTTACAGTTCACGAGTTCATTGAGAGAGAGGTGGCTGAATATGAAAATAAGTACCGTGGAAGAGAACTGCCCGGGTTCATCAACTTCAAAACCTTTGAGGTGATGGTGAAGGACCAGATCAAAAAGATGGAGGAACCAGCAGTCAAGAGACTTAAGGATATAGGAGGTATAGCACTATTATTAATACTCATGATTCATGAAACCAGTTTACACAGTTGGACGAGTTCCTTCGCTAGTTCAACTGGCCTCCCAGGCTCCCCCGTGTCCATCAACCCACCAAGTACAATGCACATGAATCTCTGTCTGAATGTAGACTTTCTTTCTATACAAAGTACTGTGTTGGGAATTAAAAGCTGATCTGTTGGAATGTTGTTATGACCTCTAGATGCTGTTCGGAAGGTGTTCATCCAGCTGGCTCATGATAGCTTTGTTGGATTTCCTCATCTGATAAAGACAGCCAAGGTAAGCATTGAACAACAAAACAGATAATAATAATAAATGGTATGCTTTATATTATTATATGTGATAGTTGCTACGTTTTTGTCACTGTTTCCCCCTGTATCCTTTTATGTTGGTTTGTTTTCCAGGCAAAGATTGAAGCCATCAAGCAGGAGAGGCAGACCATGGCAGAGTCCACCATCAGGACCCAGTTCAAAATGGAGATGATCGTTTACACACAGGACAGAACCTACAGTCAAAGTTTGGACCAAATGAAGAAGGAAGAGATTAAAGAGGAATCAGATCTTGAAGTGCCCAAAGCTTTTCCTTTTGGACAAATTGGTACCGCCAAAATCAACCTTCTGAGTTTAGAGAGAAGGACCACAATTTACTCCTCTGATAAGCATGCCACCCTGCAAGAGATGATGTTGCACCTCAAGTCTTATTTTTATGTAAGTTTTAAGTTAGCAATTTTCCGTCTAGAGGTCCGTAATACGTCAAACAAATCAGAGAGAAAGGCCATATGCACTGGAGTGTCTCTGATCATTGGCATCATATCACTCACTGTCCACTTGTCTTCTGGTCTGCACCCTCCAGATTGCCAGGCAGCGCCTGTCGGACCAGATCCCTATGGTGATCCGCTTCTTCATGCTGCAGGAGTGCGCCTCTCAGATGCAGATGCAGATGCTGCAGATGTTGCAGGACAAGGAGAACGTGGAGTTCCTGCTTAAGGAAGACATCGACATCGCCAGCAAGAGAGCCTCTCTGCAGAGCCGCCTCAAGCGCCTGACGCAGGCCCAAAGCTACCTGGTGGGCTTCTAGCAGGGGGGGACCTAACCCACGTTGTTGTTCTCTCATTATCGCTGTCGGGATTCCAAAACTGTTAATTTTCAGGAAATGGGGAAATAAGAATATGTGTAGTTATTATTAAGTCACAAGCTTTTGTTAATACGTTTCATTGGTTGGATGTTTTATAAAACACAGACAGACTGTACTGTAACATTCCTCTACCCCAGATGTGAACCCCAGTTTCCTGCACTGAAGTGCTGAATTTGTTTTTACCATTGAGCTATAGAGCCTGCCTGCTTGCTCATAATGTATTGACCATCAGGTCAACATTCTTGTAAGATCCTGTGTCTACTGTCTATAGGTTAGACATGACCTTTTGACACTATCTAAATATCTCTATAGAAGAGCAGGGAGACAAATGCAACCACTCCAATTGTATAAGTTATATATTGTATTAACATACTGTACCATACAGATTAGACATTCTATTCATAAAAAAGGTTACATAATAGTACTTAACCATTTTCCCAGTTATTTTATTAAAATATAGTAAAGTGTGTATCTACAAGCTTGTAGATCGGCTATTGAAATATGGAGATGCAATCTTTCTGTACGACTGCAACGATAAGACCTATGCAAATAGTTTTTATTTTATTGTTTACAGGAAGAGACCATTATCCAAGTTCAGTAAAATGCCACAGTTGGCCAGCTGTAGCCTGTACACTCAGTTTATGATGTTACAATGTTACTATTGTTACAATTCAAGCTTCAGTTATTTTGCTATAGAAATTTACCTTGTGTTTTGGTATTTGATATGGTTCCTTTCATATGTACTTAAGTACGCTCCAGACATACCTTCAAGAAGATTTATTACACATTAGTTGAAAGTGTTACTACTGCTATCTGGTGAATAAATTCTTTGATTATTGAATCTTGTAACAGTTTTTTTCCTTAATCCATCATCATAACTGCTGAACACATTTGTGACCAGATTTGACTGATGGACCGCCATTGGATTTTTTAAAATTTTTGAAAGCATGGAATCATAGCTTCAAATTGACATTGGTTCAGTTTGACCCACCAGTTTTGGACATATGGCTTATAGAGTGATGTCTTACAGAAAACTGTATCCGTTGTTCAAAAGTCAGTGGAAACTGTCATGGAACTCCCCTCTTCAAATCCCAAGAACCACCATACATAAAGCATTTCACACCTTTTTCCAAGGGTTTTATTGAAATCCTTCAGGGTAGGAAAACAGAAACTTAACATGAACAGCCCAAACGTAATGAAAATGTTTTTTTATGTTTTGGTTTGTTAACAAATTATAATTACAAAATTATCTAATGTATATAACCATCAGGTAAATCAGAAAGCACAACACAAAACATGCGGAGAGGAAACCCAATCACAGAACCATCATTATGCGTTCATACAGATCTACTTTATATAAAGGGTTTATAAATTATATATTTGTATACTACTACACTACAGACTATCACATAGTATTAACAATGACCCTAGATTATCATATTTAACCAACCACTCACTCAAAGTTTTCCTTGATTTGATAGCAATACCAATATATTTAAGCTTTGTTGTATAGCACGGCACTTGTTTTTTTAAAGAGCTTCATGGTTAACAAAAGCACAAAAACAATCACATGGAAATGCAACAGTACACACTGAAACCAAAATAACAGTGGTTCTCAAAGTAGGGTCTGGGGTCCTTTAGTTAATCCTCATCTAAAGTATTTGTTATAGCATAAAAGTTTTAACTTACAAGCTCACGGCCAAATCTACAAAGAGTGTTATGCACCTGGCCTAGGGGGTGCCAAGGTACACAACAAAAAACAGGGGAGACGCAGTTTAACAAATAGAATTTATTGATTAACCAAAAATAAGTAATCAAAGATGAATCAGGAATAAACAGATGAAGTGTGGAGATCAGTATTCAGTGGTGTAGTGCGTGTATGCATGACATGAGTGAAATGTATGTGTGTGCGTGTTGTATGTATTAACAGAAATGTTGAAAAGTGTGCATGGTGGAAACGGTGCAGGAGGCAAATGAAAAGAACAGAACTGGGGAAGGACTGGGGAAGCAGGCATTTATAGGGCGTCGACACCCGGGCCCAGGTGCGAGCCACTTAGGCCGATCATCATGATTAGGCTCTGCTCCCCAATCCTATTGGATAAAAAGAACAGAGGTTACTATAAGGTAAACACAACATATACCAACCTAAGATTTGACCCATTTCTTGCCTATTTTTTTTTTTTTGCAGAAACTTAACCTATAGTAACTTTCCCCAAATTAGGGAATACAAAGGTGCAACATTTGGTTAACAGAAACTTCAGAGTTTCTGTAGAGATATTAGAACTCCACCAAGCGAGTGCGAGCCTGCATCAGGCGCTTCGTGCGATTCTGCAGTGCGGTTCTTCGGTCATTGATGCCAGAGTCCTCGCGCAACAGGAACTCCGTCTTGTCCTTGTCCTGCAACATCTGCAGCATGTCCCTCTGCAGCTGAGAGGCAGCCTCCTCCAGGACGTAGAAGCGAATCACCAGAGGAATCTGGTCTGCCAGACGCTGGCTGGCAATCTAGAGAAGAAGAAAAAATAAAGGTCACTTTGTTCCAGTGTTAATTTCGTTGACATAAACTATGACCAAAAAATGTTTGACGACTACCTTTTTTTCACTGGTGAAAACTAAAGAAAAACTACCGTAAGCTATGATGACTAAGGCTAAATATATTGATCATTTCGTCAACAAATGAAAACTAGACTAAATGTTAGGGAGGGAGTAGTGGAGAAGAGATTCAGTAGAACTAAAAGACAAGTCAGCCAGACGAGGTTGAGAATCACTATATATATGGAACTAACCCTGAGGATTTTAGATAGTTGCTGTCCCTGATTGATTGATTGATTGATTGATTGAAATATTTATTAACAGTTTGGAGAATTACAGTACATTTCTGGAGCCTTGTTTTAAGGGCCTTTGAGGTGCTGTGGCACCAAGAGGTGCATGCATAGTCGAAGAAACCTTGTACGAGGGCTCCTGTTAGGGTCTTCAAGGTGTTTTTGTTGACCAGTGAGGAGATCCTGTACAGGAATCTTCTTTGGTTGACTTTTTTGATTACATTGGTGGCCATTTTATCTGACAACAGTGTAATGCTTCTGTAGCAGATATACTGTAATCCATGCATAACTAACATTGCAGTATTCGGATCCATTTAGAAGACATTTTTAGAATCGACCTCAGGTATCGTATAAATGGGTTAATAATATATAATTTTCTCTGGGCTAAAGATGCAAGATTTACTTGGTAATAGGATTTCAGGTGAAACATCAGCTCTGACAGGGTGGCCTCCGGCTCGAGTCCCGTTTGGATTATAATCTGAGTGGAGTGGTTCAGTTTTCTCTTCTTTAAGGCATTGCTGTATGTCCTGTCCTGGGTGTAAATGATCATCTCCATCTTGAACTGGGTCCTCAGCGTGGATTCTGCAACGGGCTCTTTCTGCTGCTTGATGCCTTCAATCTTTGCCTGGATAGCAAAGCAAATGGCAATTTAATAATAGTAAAGTGATAATAAACTGCATTTTATAATCACAATAGTGCATAAGAATTTGTGACGGATACCTTTGCAACTTTGATGAGGTTAGGAAATCCAACAAAGCTCAACTGAGCAAGCTGACTCAACACTTTCTTCACAAAATCTAGAAAGCAAATAGAAAACATAACGGTGATAAAGAAACTGAAGATATTAAATTATTTATTAAATTTAGATGACACCAAACACATAGCGTTACCTGCGATGTCCCTGAGCTTCTGAACAGCAGGCTCCTCCAGAAGTTTGATTTGCGCCTGCACCATGGTCTCAAAGGTCTTGTAGTTGATGAACCCAGGCAATTCCTTTCCACGGTACTGCTTCTCATAAGCAGCCACTTCACTTTCAATCTTTCTGTTAACTTCAATATTAATAGATATGTGGATAAGAGATTCGGAGCATAAACTATATGTAGGTTGTAGTAGATCTTATAATGGGAATGTATTAGTTTAATAATTTGGGGTATTTTTTGTCACTGCATATTGTAGCTACAGTAGATGGATCAATGTACTTACAATTTATTCCAGATTGGTCTATGTATTTACTCCATTTCCCAAACTCTTCTCTGAGACTAGCAAAGACATTGGGATTGTCTCCACATTTGACTTCCTCCCCTTTAGTCAGGCTAATGGCATTTTGAGTAAATGCCATCACTCTCTAAAACATAGGAGGAGAAGGGGCAAGTACATAGGATAAAAGTTAGTCATTTATTTTATACATTTATATTGTATTATGTAAAATCACTCAGGTCCATTGTTACCAGGTAGTCTTGACCATAAGTTGTTTTAATTTGTATTACATCGAACCACACAGTTACTGGGTTCAGTGTTACCCCAAAGACACGGTCATGAGAGTAACAATAATGATACTCACATCAAAGAGGAATTGCATTCTCTCTGCTGGATCAGAGGGGGGCCCACTTCCACATCTCTCTATCTCGCGTTGCGTTTCTGAGAGTTTCATTTCAATCTCTTTCTCCAATGCAGGCAAGGATCTCTGAAAATGGGAACGAACAAGAAGATTGCTTAAATGATGCAGTACTATAGTATGAAATGGCCCATAAACAATTTCCGTGATCAGGTACTTAATGTAAATTTTGAAATGAAGGACATTGAACAATTTGCACCTCGATATGGTTCACCAGCTCAAGGGTTAATTTCTCAGCCAGTTTTGGAATGCTGGCTTGACCATCATCATACAGTGTGCTGTTTGGTGAGAATGGGGAACAAGAAAAACACTGATAGCTGTTTGGATATCTTATTCAGAGACTTATGAATATGACTTATACATCAGAGAGTAGCAAGCATACACACTGATCATATTTACAACCGTCATGGGTCACCATTAATAATAATGAATTAATTTGGATGATTGAATGAATTAGGGATGGGTTTGTTGCGTTGGCAGTTTGGCTCGTCTCAGGTTCTGTGTTTAATATGTAAACCAACCAAAATGTGTCATTGTGAGAAGTTCAGGTCATGTTCAGGCCACCTAGTGCTAAAAAATAGGCAAGAGGAGAAGAGCCACAAACAAGCCTCAACGGATATACCACACTTCTCAGCCCATCCCAAGAACCACAAGTCAAATGTCAACACAGCTGACCCCCATACACAGAAACAGGATTTGCACAGGAAGAATTAACACAGCTTAGAATTTCTCAAATTAATAACATAAAATGAATAACATTGCTTAGTGCATTACAATGGAACACCACATACTGACTCAAAGACCAGCAGCTTTATAGTGCCGTCACAAACAAGCCTCAACGGATATACGACACTTCTCTCAGCCCATCCCAAGAACCACAAGTCAAATGTCAACACAGCTGACCCCCATACACAGAAACAGGATTTGCACAGGAAGAATTAACACAGCTTTGAGTTTCTCAAATTAATAACATAAAATGAATAACATTGCTTAGTGTATTCCTAATTTCCTTGACAGTACTCTTGACCATCTATGTATACAGTTGGGTCCACACCTAAAGTGTGCATGTTCTTTGAAGAAGACCTTCTCTCTCCTGGTGACTTCCCTCAGTGGCACCTGGTCCACGATCTCCTGCTGGCCCCTGCACCTTACGATCATGTAGCCCTTCTTGAGGGGGATGACTTTGTTATGAACAATGTCCACCGCCGTCTGCTCTGTGCCTCTGTCAAGCAGGTCCGGCTTGGTGAGGATACCTGCGTGTGTGCATGCATGTAGAGACGACAAGAGAGACATGTACTGTGTTAACCTAGTAACAGGAGAGCTACGTACATCAAGTTGACATTTTAAATAACGTCATATTACCTAAAGTCCTCTCTCCGTCGCCGTCCACCTCCTGTGCCATCTTCAATGCCTCAGTAGTTGCAATGTCAACATTACACGGAACCACCACCAAACAAATTGTTTGTTGTTTAGCGATGACTTTCTGTATCAATCTCTTGATCTGAAACACATCATAAAAATTTCAGACACATTTAATTTTACATTTTTGTTTTAGCTTCACTAGTATAGGGGCTCTATTAAAGGACCACTTCACCACTTTTCAACATCTCTTCATATAATTGGTCCTCACTAATGTTCATGATAAAACACCACCATTTTTTCCTACTCAGTCTGTGTCTCATAGGAGGGCTTTGGGCAGTTCGGACACCCGTTCACCAGTGACATCATCATTAGGCAGATTTTCTTTTAAACAAGATTTGTTTTAAAATATATTTAGATTTGTATTATCGTGAGAACGATGGCTTCAACTTTTGCATTGCAACTTTTCAGGAAAAGACAGCCTGCCGTTTCTATTAGCTTGGATTCACCATCGATGATGTCACTGGTGGGCGGGTTTCTGAACGGCCCACAGCCTTCCTATGAGACACAGACTGAGTAGAAAAAAATGGTGGTATTTTATCATGAACATTAGTTAGGACCAATTATAGGAAGAGAAGTTGAAAAGTGGTGAAGTGGTCCTTTAAGAAAGGCGAGGTTGTTAATTCAGTCGGTCAATGTTGGCTGGATTGTTCAATGAATTTTCTGCGCATCTTCACACTCATGACTTCATGGAGAATGAAGATATCTCACCATCTAATGAAATTAAACTTGCTGAGCACTTTAACAACGTTAATGTTGTAACCGCAAGACAGCGACGCTTTAGTAATGAGCCGTGAAGCCGTTTTGATCAAAAACCTCACCTGGGAAATGAATCCGAGATAAAAGAGTTTTAAGATTTCAGTTAGCATGGCAGTGGACGAGGGGGAGCAGCACAGACTCTAGAGATCGCTTGTTCAACACAGAAGCGGCTTTACCTGGTCCCCAATATCTACTGGCTGTCCCTGTACAGCCACCCTGGCAATGCCAGGCAGGTCTATGAGAGTGAGGTCTGGGACATCAGGAGAGGCGATCTCCAGACTGATGAGATCTTCACTTATCCCCACTCCAACTCCTGCCATTTCATCCTGAGCTGGAATTGGAACAAAACAAAAACAAACCTGAGCATGCATGCAGATGGGCTTTGTCGTGTTTGGCGCATCTTCCATTCACGGAATTAAAAACAATGTCTACGATATCCGTTATTTTCACCTCGCTTAATAAGCTGCTCCACTTGTGAAGGATCATCGATGATTTCACTAACGGACATCATGCCTAGTAGAAATCAAAAGGTGTTATGTTCAAACAATGAAACTCATCGTTGGGCACATAGAGGGATTTATTGAACTATGACAAGTTACTGCTTTTGTTTTGTTGTAATAAAATATTAGACATCATAGCTGAGTAATGAGCATAATGTATCCCCATAGAAGAGAAGTGTTGCCACCTGTTCTCCCTTCTAAATGAAGATAATTCACTTTACTTTATTGGTTTATTTGGACGGGACAGAGTGTATTAATGAACATTACATAAAAATGTAGCGTAAATACACTGGATAGAGATGCTAATTTTCATCCGTAGTCCCCGGACATTGAACACTAAACAAAACTGACATAAGAAGACATGAAAAGACAGCATACAAAAACACATTGTACATTTCAAACACAGTAAAAAGAGGAGAAAGAGTTGAGAGAAACATAATTCAGCATTCATTATTTTTGTTGCAATATCCTCTTTCAGTTTATTATGGAATAAAATCAAACCTACCGCCTTGAACATTGTAGCTTATGCTCCCTTGCCACTGGTCTCCTTTCATTGTTTTTCTCATCTTTAACTCAAGAGGGCACCTTGTCACTATACCTGTAAAGGAAAAGGACTACAGTAAATGGCCTTTGGGCACGGAATATCTTGCTACAATGTTAGCCTATTGACACACCCACCGCTTCACTAAAATATGTCTTCTTTTTTTGAGTGGTGCAACCACTCCAAGGAACAGTTTTGTCCCAATGTCCTAACCTATGTGACTGTGACTATGTCCGTTTAGAGTACCAATAGGGGGTGCTGTTGCACCACTCGCTTCAGACTGGTCTGATTTTTTTTATGTCATGGACCCCAATCCAAAAAGAGTTTGTGCCAGGTACAGTATGAGAGGATTTGTGTAAACATGCCTGACGTGCTGTTTGCATTTTTTCTTATTGTCTAATAAAATATTCAATCAATCAATCAAACCGTACTTCTGTTTTCCCCGCTCACAGACCGCCATTGTAAGAAAAGGCTAATGTTAGTGTGAGAAATGTTTATATTTCAATCGCGATGCGATGGAAACTCAGAAATCTGTTGCATAGCAACCGGCTCAGGGCTAAAAGTTGTTTAACGGTGCCATTTCAGGTTCATATAAAGCGATATCAATCATGTCTTGTAGGTCTTACCACTTCCTCTTGGTAAAGCCACTCCGGACAGCGCCTCCAACACAGAACTCTTCCCGGAGCTTTGGTCTCCAATCACAGCGATAGCTGGAAGCGACAGGTCCTTGTCCACACCCAGGGAGCGAAGAGAATCAATGAGGTCAATGCAGGGACGCACTGTGTCCTCAAAATGTTGCTGCAGCAAGGAGGGTTTCTACAGGGACCAGGAGGTTACATTTAACACCTTTTAAAGACAATTTTAACAACACCTAGAATTAAACTTAAGCCAAAACTTTCTATGAAAATAAACATGATACAGTATACTGCATTGGGAGATTTGTGGAAATTGTGGATGGTTTTATCCCCATTGTGTATTCACCTTTCTCACGTGATTTACTGTTGAACTTGCATTTAGCCATAACACTGTTATTTTGATGGCTTGGCTAGCCCCATATGGAACATCTCCCATATCGGCAGAGCGGGACACCGGCGAATATATTTTTAAATACTTTTCCAAAAATCGTATCGTATCAAATCCAAAAAGTAAAAGTCGGGAGACCTGCATGTATGTTGCTGCTCTATGTATGACCTGCTCTATGTATGTTGCTGCTCTATGTATGACCTGCTCTATGTATGTTGCTGCTCTATGTATGACCTGCTCTATGTATGTTGCTGCTCTATGTATGACCTGCTCTATGTATGTTGCTGCTCTATGTATGACCTGCTCTATGTATGTTGCTGCTCTATGTATGACCTGCTCTATGTATGTTGCTTCTCTATGTATGACCTGCTCTATGTATTTTTTAATTGCAAGAAAATCTAACTGACGGACGGGTTGAAACAAGCATTTACATAGCTTATTAAGTCAACCAGTTCCAGAAGACTTTCCGGAAGTCTTAATTGGTTTCTGGAAATTCCGGTATGCTTCAGACTACAGCCTGCTCTATGCTGCCACTTGGTGGGCACAAAGGAAGAGTGGGCACCTCGAATGTTAAATTGAATAAATTGCCCCCCCAAATGTCCAAAAGGAAAAAAAACATAAAGGTAAAGTATACATCTAATAGGCTATGTAACGTATAGTTCTGCAATTGCTACAAAACCTATCCAGTCATTTTGGGGCATAAACAAGAAGTTGAAGGATAAAATTAAGTCTGATAATGATGTGCCGTGCATGTTCACATCATTTATACTTTACATTAGGCTCCGTTGGTTATCTTATCTTACATAATTTTGTAATCAGTTATCAAACATAACAAGGCGTCGCCGCGTCTTCATCGGCGTATATATATCTGTCCACTTAGCTCTCGTCCATAGCTCTAATGCCGTCGCATTTGGCAGCAAGAGCAGTAAAAACGCTATGGACCAGAGCTACTGTCCAGTGTCCACTTACGTTATCATGATTGGTCTGCTTGGTTTTGGAGGTGCTGGAGGGAGTGGACTCAGTGGAGGAAGTGCTCTTCTTCATCGTGGCTTTCTTCTTCTTCGACTTGACCAGAATGTCTGTGATTACTGTGAACGAAGACAAATTATAGTCCATTATTAGTACAACCTGAACATCAAAGTTATATAAGAAAAAAGACCAATAAAACAGGCATACCCTGGCCTGAAGATCAGACTATACTATACCGGCTTAATGTGAGTTAGGAGCAGGAAGCAGGAACACAAAGTTGAAAGCATCAATCCGTCAGATCTGTCATATGGTTCAGGTGCTTTGTTTAATTTTTCTCCACTGGGGGATGTGAGGGAGGGTTGATTCAGGAGAAATCAAAACTTTAGCATAAGTTTCACTTTCGATTTAACTGCGTTTGCAGGAATCCAAACCATCTTTTTCTTTTTCTCTTTTTTTTTGCACGATATACTTCTTAAGAGCATATAGGCTACTTTAAATTAAAATAAAATACACCAATTTAGAATCAGATATTTGATAAACATCACTATTGCTGATCGATGTGCTTGTTTAAAAAGTGGAGGACATACCGACCTGTTGCTTTGACTTCTGTTCTCATGAAATGCCTGGAGAAATTGGTTATTTTTTATATCAAGAGCATCATCCCTGCTAACATTGATCCATTACAGTTTGCTTACTGTTCAAATAGATCTGTGGACGACGCGATCTCTCTTGCTTTACACACTGGCCTGGTACACCTTGAAAAGAAAAACTCTTATGTCAGACTACTGTTCATAGATTACAGTTCCGCATTCAACACTATTGTACCATCTAAATTAGTGTTGAAACTCAGTGGCCTTGGTGTGGGCAGCTCCATCTGTAATTGGCTATTTGATTTTCTGACAGGCAGGCCCCAGTGTGTACGCATAGGACTCCTATGCGTACACACTGGGGCCTGCCTGTCAGAAAATCATAGGAGAGAGATGCTCATCCACAGTTCTCACCAGAACCGGTGCGCCCCAAGGCTGCTGCCTCAGTACTCTGTTGTACAGCTTGTTTACGTTTGATTGTGTCGCCAGATGTGGGAATAACAGCGTAATTAAATTTGCGGATGATACCACAGTGATCGGTTTAATAACCGACGGTGATGAGAGGGCCTATAGGAGGGAGATAGAAGATCTAACTCTATGGTGCGATAGCAACAACCTCTCACTTAACACCAATAAGACCAAAGAAATCATTGTAGACTTCAGGAAGTCCAAAGGTATCCATACCCCCATTTCCATCAAAGGGTCATCTGTCGACATAGTTGATAACTTTAAATTCCTGGGCATAGGCTACACATCACAGACACATTCACATGGTCACTTAACACCGAGTACATCCTCAAGAAGGCGCAGCAGCGACTGTACTTTCTGAGGCGCCTTCAAAAGTTTGGCCTAAGTACAAAAGGACTAGTGAACTTTTATCGCTGTATAATTGAAAGTGTCTTAACTGGCTGTATCACAGTGTGGTACGGTAACACGACCGCTCAGGACCGCAACAGGTTGCAGAGGACCGTTAAAACAGCAGCTAAAATCATCGGTAACACAGAACTACCCAGTCTCCACAACATCTACAACACTCGTTGTATGAAAAAAGCCCACAACATCATCAAAGACACCAGCCATCCCGCAAATACCCTGTTCAAACAACTCCCTTCCAAAAAACGCTACCAGAGCATCAAATCTCGCACCACCCGTCTCAGCAACAGCTTCTTCCCCCAGACAGTCAGGCTGCTGAACAGCTGACCTTTAACTGTATTGCACTGTTTTGTCACCCACTTGCACTTTGTCTGTGTTTTTGTATTTTTCTTTGCACTATAGATGTTTGTCTATGTCCTGTGTTATAAGACTGAGAATGCTCTGAGCAAAATGATTTTCATTGTATTTATACTTGTATTTATACATATGACAAATAAACCTGAACCTGAACCTGAACCTGAACATAATAAATATGACCCAATATGCAGAGGCACAATAATGGGTGTGGTGTGTGGCTCTACATATAGGCCTACGACTATACAATAACAGTAACAACTTAGTCAACTTAACTAAACAAACAAATCTAAATTAACATTATAAAACAGAAACACATATTTCACCACTAGCGTTGTGTGCACAGCCACAGACCCACCCACCCACACCCCTGTGAAGTGTGGAAATCCAACACCTTACTAAAATGTATCGTTCGTGGGGATCGGTCAGTTGGTCACTACTCCAAGCTTACAGCCAGCCATACAGTGTGCTTGCCTTGAAGCCAAGGATAAGTAAAAGTAGGCAAATTATTTTTGTTGTGGCTACAGGTTACTAGTACTGAAAGACAGTAGAGAAAAGTTGAGTAACTTCCGAGTATAAGGTCCAGCAAGGGCAGCAAAGGACGATGGACCAGATTGTCTATTGGTAACAGCGCTCTCCTTGGTGCTGAATATACAGCAGATCTACTGTGCATAGGGTCTACACACTACAGGAGAACATGGGCGAGTCCAAGAAGCACTTTTGTCCGGTGGTGATGCGACTCGAGTTTAGCATAGGTGCAAATATGCATCTTTGTTGTTTAAATGCTAAGCATTTTGTTTTGTTTTAATGTTTAAGCATGTTTTAATGCTTAACATGTTAATCATGTTTTAATGCTTAAGCATTAAGTTTAATAATTTCATTAAGCATCCATATTTTTTTCTCTTTTATTGATGTTACCTTTTATATACAGTTTTTATTGTGTGAATAAATAAAACTAAAAAAACTAAAACATCCAAGCAGCCTATATAATGAACCTATTAATGTGACGTCTTACCAGATCAAATGTCCTGAAGATGAAAGACCATGCACAGGTCTTCCTGGAAATAAAAACGTCTGGGTTTCCGAGGCTAATTAGTAGTCGAAAGTAAACATGGGACAATTCTGGTTAGATCACCGGAACACAAGGGAAGGACTGCATTAAGTTTTGATTCACGAGAAATGGGCCATAGATCATGTAAGTTTCACTTTCGATTAACTGCATTGTTTTTTTGTACAAATGCTGTAGCTGCTAGGCCTATTTGTTTGCTGTTTTCGTTTTGTTTTACCCACTATTGAGTAAGCCTAGTGAATTTGACATGCTGTCATCTGACCCTCAGACCCGCGCCCATGTGGGTGACCCATAGGGTAACCTTGCGGCCATTAACCCCCAAGTGGGGTCCGGGGACCCCCAGTGATCATTGAGGGAGTTCCAGGGGATCCCCAGCTAAATGATAGTTAGGAACCAAATGGACGCTTATGGGTCTGTAACTCTGAGAGTGTACCATTTGGTTCCATTTGTACACTCTCAGAGTTACATTAACATTAATTTTACAATATAAATTGGGGTCCCAGAGAAATGCCATTAAATGGGGGTCTAGCTGTTGAGTAATATGTCAAACTGGGGGTCCTTGAAATTAAACGGGTTGAGAATCACTGCTAGAGCCGTAACAAATCTTCTTTTATGGGGGTCCCTGGCATATCTTTTCAAATGGGGGTCCGCGGGCTAATTAGTGTCAATTTGGGGGTCCTTGGCGTGGAAAAAGTTTCTGAACCAGAAACAAAGGTGACTGTGGGAAGGAGGACCTCTATAGCTCTATGCTGCCACCCAGTGGTCGCAGCTTCGTATGACCTTACTGCACTGTAACTTTCCTTTTCTACCCCGGATTTGAAACGGAATCTTTACCATCAGGTCAGACGTCAGAATGTGTGTCAGATCGTGTGTCTATACTCTATGAGACAACATGAACTTTGACACGATCTAAATGTCTCAATAGAAGAGCAGGGAGACTAAATGCAACCACCCCAATTGTATGTTATATTGACATAGGCCTACTCTATGGCTACTATACAGATTGAACAAAATTACATTTTATTCATTAAAAAAGTGGTTTTCAGATCATTCAGAGACCCAAGTGTATTTTGGCTGAGACTGTCTATCCCAGTCACTGACAAGTTGAGTATGGAGAAAGGTGATGGAACACATTGTTGCCTAATGGATTATCACTCAGAGAAACGTGTATGATGTTCGAGGGCCAAGAGGGTTTCTTCTTCAATGTGAATCATTTGGCACTGAGGTCCAGAGACTCTAAACGGTTAACACCGTGGATGCCACGGACAAGAGCATGAAGATCAAATAGATTATTCTTTCGTAGAATGAGTTGTCTCGTCTGATTGATGCACTCTCAATAGTTCCAAACAACTTGCTGTAGGACAAGTCGACAACATGGAGATTTGGCAAACTGAGTAGCTTTCCAAGAAAGAAAAACAATGTCAAACCCTTGATTATTGACCCTTAATACTTCCAAATCAGATCAATATTCATAAGGAAGGTGAATAACTGGCCACACATGCCGGGTGAAACCACTATTAGTGTTTGTAAGTACAAGATTTCTAAGGTTAGAAGATGTGTTCAAATCCGGCACATCAACCACAAATGGATAGTCATAGGAGAAGTCTATTGACAATGAATATCGTGTCAGCTGCTGACTGCAGAACATTCCAGGTGGGTCACAGAGCTGAAAAGTGAGCACTTTATAGACCAGTCCATTAAAGTGAATTTGCTCAGGTTCCTCATGTATTTCAGCTCCTGAAATGGATCTCCCACTGAAAGGTTGCGGAGGTTTGGTCTGACTATGGTCAAATTCACCACACTGCTGCCATGTAGATCTATCAGGATGTCATGCAGCACTGTGGGTTTTCAACAGAAAGACATGTTCAAGGTCAGCTCTCGCAGTGAAGTCAGTTGAGCTAAAGAGCTAGGAGAGGTCAGTGCTGCTGGTGTCTCTGATGCCTCCACATCTTAAGTCTACCGCTAGCAGCAGTGAAAACAACAGCACGAGAGCAGAGCAGCCTCCCATTGATTGATTGATTGAAGTATTTATTAACAGTTTGCAGAATTACAGTACATTTCAAGCACAACTCAATACAAAGACTGTTAACTGTGAGTGGACGACCCTCTTGTCCACCTTGTTCAATTCATCAAAACATTTATAGACGTACAAATATACACTTCTACATATAGCCAAAGAACAGAACAGGAATTCATCATAAAGGAGGTAAAAAGGGAAAAGAAAATAAACTAGAAAAAGTGCCCTTCTGGGCACAGGTCTCCACCAGGAGGATAGGAGTGTGTGTGATGTTTGGCAAAATGTTTAGGAGTGATATAAACATGTTTGTTTGTTTTTTGCAACAATTTTCTTCATTTTGTTGAGGAAATGCAGAGCCAGATCACTCATAGCATCTCTGAGGATAGAATTATGGATGAGCAGGACATGTGCAGCATTTTGTACAAAACGGGCCACTCCTGAAGACTTTGGAAGGCAATCTTAGCCAATCAGTGTAGAATCTGAGAAATCAAACAGACTCGTCTTGATCACATGACTACAGAGATCATGTATACCGATTTGCATGAGATTTGGATGAAATCTGTGCGACTAATATAAACAATGTGTTTTGCAGAAATCGGCCTCATGGTGGCGCTATAACCGGCAGATGTGGAGGGATGCAGGGAAAATGTTTTTCCATGGCCTCTAGAGAGTGCGCATACAAAGTTGTACACAGATCGATGCAGTTATAGGTAAAAACAGGAATTGCCCTGTTATAGCGCCACCATGAGGCTGGTTTGGAAAATAAATTGTGTCATGTCGTCCTCAGCCTAGTGGAAATGTGCGTGTATAATTTCACGGAAATTGCACACTGTGTTTGTGATTTGTGGCATTTTGTTCGAAACGGACCAATCATGTGAGCTTTGGAAGCGAATCTTAGCCAATCAGGAAGGAAGATGGGAAATGGTGCAGATCTGTTGTTATATGACCATGGGTCATATGTGTAGGTTTCTTCCCTCTTGGTGTGGGTGTGACTGAGTGAGTGACTGAGTGATTACCAGCTTGTGTGAATGGTGAATGAGTGGTTGCTGAGTGTGACTGGCTGAGTGGTGGAACCTCACAGGTGATTGGCTCCTGGCTTCCTGGTCTGGAGTATTAAGCTGCCTACCATCAGACCTTCAGAGGTCTTCCTCCATGCCAGTCTCCCAACAACACCAGTCTGGTGTTTGAGTGCTTTTAGCTAGCCATTACCAGTATTTTAGGACGTTTTACTGTCAACATGGTTTACCCCCGGTAATGTAGGGGTGGGTGTCCTTTCCTTTGGTTTCCTTGTTAATGTGTTTCTTTAGTTGATGTTAGGTAAGATACCTGTGTTTGTTTTGTGTATGTAAGCATAGGTTTGTCTTTTAGTGTAGTAATGTTCTGTACAGGTGCCCACCCTGAGGTAATTTATCCCATGTATTTTGATGTCACTGTAACTTATGTAATAAACCATTGTACTTTGGCTTTTCAACTGGTGTTGGCTGGTTACATTTGGGAACTAGGTAGGAGGGAGACCACTTTTGTGTTACACCTGGTGACCCCTAGGCCGGGTCGTAACATAATTGGGGGCTCGTCCGTTCTTTTGGTCGTTAAAAGTGAACCCGTTAATATTGGGATTTCTTTTTTCTTTACCAAAAGTTTTTTTTTTTTTCAAAATAGTTTAGCTTGTACTGTGTTAAATTTGGTCTCTCTGGTTTGGTTGTTGCTAAAACTGAGCCATACTGCAATATGGTGACTTTTTTTTGGTGACGTTTGGTTAAGCTGCATTCGTTAAAAAGAAAGTAACATAATTGGCATTAACATGATTTCTTTTTTTTCGGTCCTGTCTGTGATCGGCTGGAGTTGCAGTGGTAGGTATGTTGCTCGTATTTTTTGCACCTTAAGTTTGGTTAGTTTAGTGTAGGTGATTTGGACAAACTAAAAGCTGTTAGATTGCCAAATTTCTTAGAATCTCTGTGGGGGGGCTGCTGGGAGGCGAAATAGACAAGGTTGGTGGCGGAGCTGTTAGTTCGATGTGGCTTTCTGAGTGGGGCATCTGAGAGACGGACGGTCAGTGCAACTGGTTGGATAGGGGGGGAGGATGAAGCGGAGGCTGAAGTTTCTTCCCTGGGTGCCGCCAGGAGTGCTGGCCTGCCGAAAAAGGCTGGGGGTGTTCTGGGGAACTAGGAATAACCCTTTGGGGGGTGAGTCCCGCTAGGGCGCCGGCTGCGACGCCTGCTCCCCGGCCTGATGGGATGACCCAGCCATGGGAGAGAAATGCCGGTCCGGAGCGCGGTGCTCCTGCTCTAAGGCCACCACCCAGAGATTGCCTTGGCCCCGTTTGCTGCAGAGAGGGTGAGAGTGGATTCTGCTTTTCAACGTTTATGTTGAATGTGTTGCTGCCACGGGAAGATTGGCTTAACCCGTGAGGAGCTTGTGATACTAAATAATGGTGCAGAAAGTCGAGTCATATAGCTGCTTTTGCCCTCCGTTCAGTTGTGCTGGTAGCGCACTAATTTTGATATGATGCAGTGGTGCTGCGATCGTTCGTATTTCAGTAATCCATAACCTTATACGGACGAGGGTGGATAAGAAATGCAGGGAAATGTTATTTGGCCGTGTTGTGGTGTGTGCAAACTCCGGAGGCTGGCACCCACAGCAGCAGTCAAACCTCGTAGCGTTTTTTTGGTTTTTTTTTTCAAGTTGTCCTATGTTGGACTCAGGTACATGTAGTGGTTGTGCATACAACCGTAGAGGTTAGTTAAACAAAGTGGTGTTTTATACCTCGTTCTTGGTCCGTTGGTGTGTAATTCAAACTAGCTCTGAAAGTGTGACAGGTTATTTTATAACCTTATGTTGTGTACCAAAAGTTGAATGTAGTTTGGGTTTTCGTTGTTAGTTGGCAAGGCATTTACCACACAACAAAATGTGCTTTCGATATAGGGTGTTTTAAACTGTTTTGTGATTAAATGTGTTAGCTATTCGGGTGATGAATAGAGACATTTTGTGATTCAATGCTTTAGCTATTCGGGTGAGGAATAGGAGCAGGGAAAGAGGTCTCAGTGGAGACACTAGGAGAGAGGGAATCTCAGTGGAGATAGGAAGAGGTCTCGATAGAGACGATAGGAGGAAGGGGTTACTTTGAGTGAGGTCTCGATAGAGACGATAGGAGGAAGGGGTTACTTTGAGTGAGGTCTCGATAGAGACGATAGGAGGAAGGGGTTACTTTGAGTGAGGTCTCGATAGAGACGATAGGAGGAAGGGGTTACTTTGAGTGAGGTCTCGATAGAGACGATAGGAGGAAGGGGTTACTTTGAGTGAGGTCTCGATAGAGACGATAGGAGGAAGGGGTTACTTTGAGTGAGGTCTCGATATAGGAGGAAGGGGTTACTTTGAGTGAGGTCTCGATAGAGACGATAGGAGGAAGGGGTTACTTTGAGTGAGGTCTCGATAGAGACGTTAGGAGGAAGGAAGAGAATATCACATGTTTTGTGTGTTTGTAATAAAAATGAATTGGTTTGTGACTTCTCGTCAAATCTTAATTCATGTGTGAGAGGGTTAACATTTTCTTTGTCTTGGGCCATGTACTTCCTGGGTTCTTTTTCCCTCCTCTTAATTTGCTTCCAAGTACTAGTTGCTGAGGTGTGGAGGAAGGGGTGCAGGTATACAGGCCAGAGGGAAATGGAAATGTTTTTTTTTCCCTCATTGGTGGTATGTGAGTATATGCTCTTAACATGGTGTTCAGTTTGCCTGATTAGAATAATTCACACATGGGAAGGGGTATTTTAAATATATCTTGACGTACTGAATTGAATTGGTTTCATTTGTGATGTTTTTGTGAAGTGTTCGAGCATATTCACACTAAGTCCATTGTGGAGAAATGTCTACATTTTGTTTGTTCTGTGATAATCAAACATTTTATATTTATTGATGTATATTTTTTAGGAGAAATGTTTGATCTTAAGGGGGGAGGTGTTATATGACCATGGGTCATATGTGTAGGTTTCTTCCCTCTTGGTGTGGGTGTGACTGAGTGAGTGACTGAGTGATTACCAGCTTGTGTGAATGGTGAATGAGTGGTTGCTGAGTGTGACTGGCTGAGTGGTGGAACCTCACAGGTGATTGGCTCCTGGCTTCCTGGTCTGGAGTATTAAGCTGCCTACCATCAGACCTTCAGAGGTCTTCCTCCATGCCAGTCTCCCAACAACACCAGTCTGGTGTTTGAGTGCTTTTAGCTAGCCATTACCAGTATTTTAGGACGTTTTACTGTCAACATGGTTTACCCCCGGTAATGTAGGGGTGGGTGTCCTTTCCTTTGGTTTCCTTGTTAATGTGTTTCTTTAGTTGATGTTAGGTAAGATACCTGTGTTTGTTTTGTGTATGTAAGCATAGGTTTGTCTTTTAGTGTAGTAATGTTCTGTACAGGTGCCCACCCTGAGGTAATTTATCCCATGTATTTTGATGTCACTGTAACTTATGTAATAAACCATTGTACTTTGGCTTTTCAACTGGTGTTGGCTGGTTACATTTGGGAACTAGGTAGGAGGGAGACCACTTTTGTGTTACACCTGGTGACCCCTATGCCGGGTCGTAACATCTGTGTTGATCACATGACTATGGAGATAGTGTATACCGAATTGTGTGATGTATGGATAAAATGTGTACGAGTAATCTACAGAAATGTGTTTTGCCTAAATCGGCCTCATGGTGGCGCTATAACAGGCAGTTGAGGAATATTTGGGGCAGAGGTTCGTCGTTGGCATCCAGAGAGTGTGTGTGCAAAGTTTGGATCGGGCCAACGGTGCCGGAGATTAGCTGGTAACAGACGGACGGAAGGAAGGAAGGACGGACGGACGCACACACACACGGACGGAGTGCAAAACATACTCTCTCCCCATGCCTTCGGCCTGGTGGAGACAAACATACTCTCTCCCCATGCCTTCGGCCTGGTGGAGACAAAAATGCATATTATTTCTACAGCTCTTTATTCTGAAATATTACTTGGATAGTGCAGTATTGACAACATGACAACCTCTTAATATAACTGCAAAATACATATCGGACAAAACATATACAACAATTATGACATAGAGAAAAACACAATAGCAATCACCTCAGCTGGAGAACTATACACATACCATTGTGTACACTGTAAAAAAGAAAGAAGATACTGTGTATGAATTGTGAGTCTGTCCAGCGTCTTAGTGAGGCGCATAAAGTTCATGCAAGGCCAAAACAAACTTATTATGGAATACTGTAATCAAGTAATTGTTCATTTTTATTGATTGACTGTCCACATCAGCAGTCAAAGGACTTTTATTGCATATGATTAAAGTACAGTGTCCTTTGTCCTTTTGATAATTCTGCTTTTATATTGTTTATGCAGTATATATTAATCTGTCGATGATCGCCCGTACAAACTTCATTACATTGACTGCAATAAAAGTCTTGCTTCACTGCTGTCCTTTGACCACTGATATTCACAGTTTGACGCAGGACAGTTAATACAATTAACAATTACTTCATTACACTAGTTTGGCCATACAGTATATGTATACTTATATATACTTATATACACAGCTTAAAGGAGCTGTATATATATATATATATATATATATATATGTATATATATATATACACACACACACACACACACACACACACACACACACACGCACACACGCACACACGCACACACACACACTCAAGGGCCCTTTCCCCCCCTTTGAACCGGCCCTGATGTTCTCCCTGTGTCCCCTAGGGTAGGTACCCTCACAAAAAACATGCAGTAATCTTGATCTCTAAACTGCCACCCCCTGGCCATGCGGGGCGCCTGATGGAGGGGAAAGGAACTGGTTGGAATAATGTGTTCCACACAATGAACCCAGTGTGCATAATTTGATGTTCTGTCTATGAAGATTATTTGTCTTGAAGCAGTTTTATTGGATGCTTTTAATGTGCTATACACGCTATGTTTTATAATGGTTTTGGATATACAAGATACAGTAAATGAACATATGATTTTAATGTGTGTAAGTGTGCTTGTGAAGACAACTCTTTGTATGCTCTTTGTCATGATCATACTATTCTGGAATTCTGGAGTAAATGTTGTAAATTATCATTTGACCCACAATACTGTACCTCCATAAGTCAACATACTGGGCCTGTACATTGAGGTTTAAAACTTAACCTGAGTCAAGTGACGACAGGGTGCATACCTTTCCCCTTGTGTTTTCATAAAACTTCTGTAATATTTTACTAACTACAGTAGGCCCTATCCTAAAATGGCATGCTTTATAATGGCATGCATGGCAAGGCAAGGGTGCAGGAAAGGGCACTAGCTGGACCAGAACGGATCTATACGGCCGGGTCATCAAGACCTGCTCCTGATGCCAGTGTTCATAACCATATTCAATGTCTCCCTTGCTCAGTACTTGGTCTTCTCTTGCTTCCAGACGTCTATCATTGTCCTCAAGAACACATCCTCAGTGAGCCTGAACAATTACTTCTCAGTATAGCACTGACCTTAGTATTCATAAAGTGCTTTAAGAGGCTAGAACATGACCACATCTGCTATCTCGTTTCCGTACCAGAGAGAATTCAAAGAGAATACAATAGTGAATGTTATCCTCCATTTTACAGCAAATTTTAATCATAAAAAGCTGGACTATTATGTTTTTTAATACCAATTTAAAGTTATGCAACTTTTACTTTCAAACCTAATACAATGAATCACTCTGTTGTTCACAAGTTATTCTACTGCTTATTGCTATTATGTGATCAAGCCTTTAGGCTGCCACCTCATTGTTTTTTTCCTTCTTTTTCTTCCGCCAAAAATAGCAGTTCTAACTTAACCGTGTCGGTTAAACTTGGCAATATGATAGAGGGCTATGCCAAACGGTGAAGACACAAAGCCCATGACCTTTGGCTAAAGGGTGGCGTTTATAGCACTCAATTGAAAATGCAAACTTTGAACAGGCATATATAGCTCATAAACCGTTTGACCGGCAGCAATAAAACTTTGATACGCATAATCGCATATGCTTCTCCTGGTGCTAAATGTTCGTGTTCTGACTTTTGACCTCTTACCTCTAGATCACCCACCATTTTGAATTATATGAAAAACAGTTACATCTACTCCCGGGATTTTTATCAAAATGCACGCACATTTCTACAGTGAACTTGGACCTATACCGACAAAAATATTTGTTCAAATGTTTTTTAAGTGAGACAATGAATATTGCAGTTAAAAAAATAATAATCTTCTTGTGCTCCTCTTTCCCAAGCTGTGGTCGGTAAGACTGTACCTTTTTTCAGATACAGTAGTTAACATGTTGTGAGCTTGTATATTGCCTGGTTAACCTTTATACTTGCTTAAGGATCGAGGAGTGCAGTGCTGTTTTAAATTTTTTGGTTATGAATAATAAAGGGAGAGAGTACATACAGCAGACTCTAAAGATAGAAAATAACATTTTAATGCATTTTCCAAAATGCCCTTAATATAACTGCAAAAAACATATCGGACAAAACATATACAACAATTATGACATAGAGAAAAACACAATAGCAATCACCTCAGCTGGAGAACTATAGTCAAATGCCTCATAATCACACACAGCTTTGGCAACATAAAGTCTCAGCTCTCACACAGTCAAATTACACATTGTACAAGAGTGAATATGGAAGTCCACAGAATGACACAATCACATACTCATTGTGTACACTGTAAATTAATTTAACACAGTGTACAAATGTTACATGAGGCCCGGTGCCACGGAGGTGCCAGAGGGGGGCTGGCACCCTCAGTTGCAAATTATGCCCCCTCAGTTTAAATTGTATAAAAATGACGTTTGATGTGCCCCCTCGCCATTTTCAACATCCCCCCCAGTCATTTCACCCTCATGGAGCCGAGACTGTGTTACATTTGTACACTCTCCTGTGTTAACTGATCATTCATGATTTTACTGTAGAACTGAAAAACTGTTTCTAATCTATAAGCTAGCTACAGTACAGTATGACAATAGCTTTTAGTTCACTGTTACTTAATTTGTACATTTCTGTCTCATAAATGCTCTGCTCCTTGCACACACACCACACTTCTGAAGTGTAATATTATACAGTAAAGTCTATTACAAAGTCTGTATTCAACTTTAAAGTGTTTGTTTGAATTGACTATGTTAGCTGGCTGTGTATGTTTACAATGCCTGCTGGCTGCTATAACCAAACATCATCTACGAAAAATAAAGATAACTAGAAAAAGTGCCCTTCTGGGCACAGGTCTCCACCAGGAGAGAGTGTGTGTGTGTGTGTGTGTGTGTGTGTGTGTGTGTGTGTGTGTGTGTGTGTGTGTGTGTGTGTGTGTGTGTGTGTGTGAGTGAGTGAGACACGGCTTTGCCTGTTGTAGCGCCACCATGAGGCTGATTTGAATGGGAATATGCATGCACAGTTTCACCGCAATCGGACGCTGCGTTGAGTAGTTGTGGCGATTTGTACAAAACGGGTACAAAGCGGGCTACTCCTGAAAAGTTTAGATGCCAATCGTAGGCAATGAAGGTGGATTATGAGAAATCAAACAAACCCGTCTTGATCACATGACTATGGAGAGCATGTGTACCGATTTGTGTGAAATTTGGATAACATCTGAAGGAGTAATATTAGAAAATGTGTTTTACATATGTCGGCCTCCTGGTGGCGCTATAAAGAGCAGATGTAAAAAATTCCAGGCAAAGGTTTTTCGTTGGCCTCTAGGGAGTTGGCATACAAGGTTATCCACAAATCCGTGCAATTGGAGGTAAAAACACTTTTCGGCCAGTTATACCGCCACCATGAGGCTGAGTTGAAAATGTTCACATGGCATTTCTTCCTCGGCCTAGTGGGAATGTGCGTGCGCAATTTCACGGAAATCACACGATGTGTTCATGATTTGCAGCATTTTGTTTGAAACTGAGCACTCCTGCGAACTTTGGAAGACAATCTTAGCCAATCAGGATGGAGTCTGAGAAATCTGAAAAACCCGGTTCGTTGAATGGCTCTACAGAGACTGTGTACCAATTTGCGTGATGTTTGGACAAAATCTGTAGGTGTACTGTCCAAAAACTTGTTTTGCACAAAGCGGCCTCCTGGTGGCGCTATAACAGGCCGTTCTGGAAATTTTGGGGCAGAGGTTCATCGTTGGCATCCAGGGAGTGTGTGTGCTAAATTTGGCATCGACCGGGTTAACGATGCCGGAGATTAGCTGTTCACAGACGGACGGACACACGGACGGACGGACACACGGACACACACACGGACGGACGGACGGACGGACGGAGTGCAAAACATACTCTCTCCCCATGCCTTCGGCCTGGTGGAGACAAATATACAGTGAGGGGAAAAGGGGTGGGTGGGTGGGGGGGATTCAGATTTTACGGGGGCCAGTTTCGAATTTCAGCCGTCCGTAGGTGCCCTTTGAGAGCGGTTTTGAAGGAGTCAAGGGATTTGCATGTCTTAATGACTGTTGGTAGGGCATTCCACATTTTGGTGGCATAGGAGCGAAAATAATTTAGTCCCTTGTTTGTGCAGAATCTGGGTTGCACATGGTTTGTTGCACTCCCTCTGGTGTTGTGGGTGTGGACTTCGTTAACATTAAGGAAGTATTTAGACAGGTATCTTCGTGGTGTATCTTGTGGACCAAACCCATTGCAAGATGCTGTACTCTGTCGTCGACCCTAGACATTCCAGCCTGTCAATAAACCGCAATTTCACTGTATGGGTGCCTTGCTTGTTTCTCTTTATATCACCACACCTCCGCATGGACGGAGACCATGTCCACAGACCATAAAGCACCATAGAGGAAGCAAGTATACTTGACAGCATTAGCTGTTTTTGAGTAGGTCGCTGATACTGTGACCAATAAATAAGCTTAAAGTCATTATTGGATTTTTGCAGACATTGTGAGTGTGACTTCACTACCTCTTCACAAGCCTGAAAGGAGTTACACTACTGTTACCTCCACTGTGCATGGAGAATGTTTTTGTTTTAATTTACGTAAAGTGGATTCACTTTATTCACTTGTTACTCATTCAGCATATTTATTTACTTTATTATATATTTTTCTATTGATCTGTTGCCTTTGTAGAACATTGACTTGGGGATTGAGAATTGAATTCTTATTGCAGCCACAATGACAAATAAGGGGAATTGTTTTCTTTCAATGTTTGATCTGAGGATGCAAGAAAATAAAGTAAATTGCTCATGTGCTTGGTTGGCAATGGCATTTTTCCCTGAAGAAGGCAACTTGTTGCCGAAACGTTGGAAAAATAAAGATTTTGATGCCATCGTGACTACGAGCTGTGCGGCCTCTCTCCTTTCTCAGTCATGGCAATGGTAGTATAACACAAACCCATATTGAGAGGAAGTGAAGCCCATTAGAGCACTTCCTCCTCTACACAGTCCCACTCTCTCCACACAAGTTGATGTACAAGCAATAAAGCCTCATAAAACATGCAGGCAAATACTCAGTTCCCACTCAGGGTTCTGTAAAAGGTCAATTAATAATAATAATAAACTTCAAAGTCAAAGTGCTTCACAGGGCAGAACATAAATAGCAATAAAACACAAGCAAATAGTTAAAATGATAAAACAATGGCAAAGAACATAAAAAATAAAAGCGTAAAAACATAGAAGAAAATAAAACATAACATGCAGCAAATCAGTCAGGACAGAGTAGAGTGAAGAGGTGAGTCTTGAGTTGAGCTTTAAAAATGTCTACAGGGGGTGCTTGTCTGAGCTGTAATGGTAGATTATTGTAGACATTTCTTTAGGCACTTCAAGCAGGCCAGCAGTGGAGGACCTGACTATAGCATCATTATCCAAGGTGCTTTACATTGTGCATTACATTCACCCATACATTGTAACAGTAGTGTAACTTCCTTCAGGTAGTGAATAAGAGGTAGTGAAAGTCAATGATTATACTCATATCATATTGTGACTTATTGTGATATAGTGATTTATTGGTCACAGTATCAGCGACCTACTAATGCTGACAGCTAATGACAGCTAATGCCGTCAAGTGTACTTGCTTCCTCTTTTGTGCTTTATGGACTGTGGACATGGTCTCCATTCAGAGGTGTGGTGATATAAAGAGAAACAAGTGAGACAGTGAGACAGTGAGACTGCAGTTTATTGATCAGCATGGGAGGCTGCTCTGCTCTCGTGCTGTTGTTTCTACTGCTGCTAGCGGTAGACTTAAGATGTGGAGGCATCAGAGACACCAGCAGCACTGACCTCTCCCACTGCAACCTCACCAGAGTACCTGGAGACCTGCCAAGAGACACACGCTTCCTGGATCTCTCCTTCAACAGCATCACCTCCTTAGGCAGAGGAGACCTGGGTAACGTGCCCGATCTCCGCTTTCTCAACCTCAGTCACAACCATCTGGACTCCATCCAAGCCCGGACCTTCCAGGATAATCCCAGGCTCCAGATACTCCGCCTGTCCTCCAATGCTCTGAACATTCTGCCTGACCTGGGTGGTCTCCGTTCCCTCTGCATCCTGGACCTGTCAGAAAACCACTATGCCTCTTACAGCCTTGGCAGCAGCTACGGCAGCCTTCACAGGCTGTCCTCTCTGTCTCTGGGAAGTCCCATTGTTACGTCTATAAAGAAACAAGACTTATCAGCTGTGAGCTC
The DNA here is from genome assembly GCF_951216825.1 of Electrona antarctica. Classification (NCBI taxonomy): domain Eukaryota; kingdom Metazoa; phylum Chordata; class Actinopteri; order Myctophiformes; family Myctophidae; genus Electrona; species Electrona antarctica. The sequence goes on along the minus strand of NC_136790.1, from coordinate 19,240,815 downwards.
ATCTACCCTGGAGACACTGTATCTGGGTTCTGGAGCTGAGATGGAAGAGTACCAAGCTGGTTCTTTAGCTCAACTGACTTCACTGAGAGAGCTGACCTTGAACATGTCTTTCTGCAGAAAACCCACAGTGCTGCATGACATCCTGATAGATCTACATGTCAGCAGTGTGGTGAATTTGACCATAGTCAGACCAAACCTCTGCAACCTTTCAGTGGGAGATCCATTTCAGGAGCTGAAATACATGAGGAACCTGAGAAAAATCACTTTAATGGACTGGTCTATAAAGTGCTCAATTTTCAGCTCTGTGTTTAGCAATATTCTGCAGTCAGCAGTTGACAGTCTATTCCTTGTCAATCTAGACTTTTACAATGACCCTCCATATGAAATTCATGTGGGTGATAACACTTCTACCATTAGAAACATTGTCCTCATAAACACTAATAGTGCAGGTTTCATCCGGCACATGTGGCCTCTCATTAAATTTGGGAGTCTACCTTTCTCTTATTTGGAAGTGTTAAGGGTCATAAATCAAGGGATAATGGTTGGTGTTGCCTGTTTTGGACGTATCCTCAAGTTGCCACATCTCCATGTTCTCGACTTCTCCCACAATTCCCTAGATAGCAAGTGGTTTGGAAATCTTGAGAGTGCATCAATCAGACAACTCATTCTACGAAAGAATCATCTATTTGATCTTAATGCTCTTGTCCGTGGCATCCACGGTGTTAAACGTTTAGAGTCTCTGGACCTCAGCGCCAACAGATTCGCATTGAATAAGAAACCCTCTTGGCCCTCGAACATCACACACGTTTCTCTGAGTGAGAATCCATTAGGCAACAATGTGTTCGATCACCTCTCTCCATACTTCCTTAGTCTGAACTTGTCAGTGACTGGGATAGACAGTCTCAGCCAAAATACACTTGAGTCTCTGAAGGATCTGAAAACCCTCTTTCTGAGCTTCAACAAAATCACTGGTTTGCCTCTAAACCTCAACATGAACCTGGAAGAGCTGCACTTGGATCACAACAGCATCAACTCTCTCTACAAAGAATCCTTCACAGGACTGCCCAAACTGAAGAAACTCAAAGCAGGAAATAACCCTTTCACTTGTGACTGTAAACTGTACTGGTTTCTGAGCAGTTTCAATAAGTCACTGCTGCTGGATTGGCCTTCTGAGTACATGTGTGCCTCTCCAACCAGTTTGTCTGGAACTGCACTAAAAGACTTTGACCCAGGCAGATGGTCCTGTGATCCAATGCTGCAGGTGGCTGTGATTTTGCCCTTGGTTGTGTCTGTATGTGTGGCTCTGGGACTGCTATTCCACCATGTTGGTGGAGCTTGGTACCTGCGTATGCTGTGTGTGTGGTTGAATGTTAAGCGCCGGGGTAAGAAGGAGACAGAGCGCCTCCTACAGGCCAACTTACAGTACCACGCCTTTGTCTCCTACAGTCAGAAGGACAGCTACTGGGTGGAGTCACAGCTTATACCCCACCTGGAGGGAGAGCACTTCAGCATCTGCGTCCACGAGCGGGACTTTATCCCCGGCCACTGGATCATCGACAACATCATCAACTGTGTGGAGGGGAGCTACAAGACAATATTTGTGCTTTCTCAGAACTTTGTCAAAAGTGAATGGTGCAACTACGAGCTGTTCTTTTCTCAGCACCGGGACCTGAGCGAGCAACATGACTCTATGGTGTTTGTGCTGCTGGAGCCCATCCCTGTCAACTCGCTGCCCAAGAGGTTCCTGCGTCTGCAGAGGCTCCTGAGGCAGCAGACCTACCTGGAGTGGCCAGCGGACGAACAGAAGCGCAGGCTGTTCTGGACCAGTCTCAAGGCAGTGCTGCAGCCTGCAGACAACAATGTGGTGCTGAGGAGAGTGGCCCAGGACCTAGCCAACCTCGGTCAAGATCAGACTGATCAATGACTTGGCTTATAAATATGACCCAAATAATATGTTGTTTTAGTGGCAGTGTGTGTGTGTGTGTGTGTGTGTGTGTGTGTGTGTGTGTGTGTGTGTGTGTGTGCGCGCGCGCGCACGTGCGTGTGTGCGCAACATGATTGTGTTGTCCTTGTTGTGGTTCCGGACAGAACCTTGTTGCATGTTGCCACTCCGAACCATCCATCTGTTAAATAAGACTTGGTTATTCATATGCGAATTAAGGGGTGCTGCTTTACAATTTTATTGGACACAAGGTTTATTCTCACTCTGATTTTCGTGCATTTGTTGGCACTTAATTTACTTGCTTGCTAAGGAAATCTCAAGTTCCTCTCAGTGAACTTCCTCTGTGGTGTGCCACTAGATGGCATCAAAACCACACCAGTCAAATGGTGTCTTTCTTGGTGAGTTGTTGAAGAGCTCAGTCTGAAAAGTTCTCTTTTGAAATGTTTCATTGAATTGCTGATGTGCAGAGGGGCAGAATATCATTACTTATTACAAAAAAATCAGGGAATAGGTGAAATGGGAAGGCCATTTAGGCTCTTATTGTGAATTTAATATGGTTCTCTGAAACATTTTCATATCAAGGGCCCAAGCAGACCCCCATCTGAATTAATATTATATGGTGTTCCAGAGATTTTCTTATTTATGTTTGATTTCTGTTCATTTGTCTGTTCATTTGTCAAGTTAAAATTCAGGACGTTTTTAACTCAAATCTTTGCTTCTGGGGGGGTCCCTGGAACAACATATTTTCAGATGGGGGTCGGCGGCCAATTACATATATTTTTGGGGGTCCTTGACATGAAAATGTTTGGGAACGACTGACAGAACCATGGGTATTTCAGAAAACTGTCATGATTTAGAAGACATTTGTAGAATCTGCTCTCAGGTCTAAATGGGTTAAATAACAGATCTACAAGCAGACAACGTGTTGCCAATATAGGTTTAAAGTGGTTAAACTGTACTTGGCTGGGTTCACCTCAAGGACCCCTGGTGAGTCTCTGGACCCAACTTTGAGAACCACTGGAATAGGCTACATAGGACCTAAAAGCACTGAATTGCATATTCCTCTGGCCACTTTGTGCAAGAAATTAGTCCATAGTGACTGTAATGTAAGGTTTCTGGGAAAGGGCCCAGAAGACAACAATCTCAACAATCTCCGATTCCTTTTTCTCTTTTGTACATATAGTGTTTTATATTTGTTGATGACATACTGTACACTTTATGCTATGTTGATGAATTGAATAGTATACATAGGACCACAATGGTAACAAGTCCCCAGGACTTTTTTGTGTTATCCTTTCAGCCTGACTGTACCTCATGTTCGTTACATTTCTGACTAATAAAGCATTCAATTAATCAATCAATCAATCAATCAAAGAATGTCAGCCCCCCACATGTTTCATGGGGGATCCCCCTAGTCTTAGTGCTGTTGCAGCGGGGCATGTGAACGCCTTCATTTGACATTTATTTGAATACGTCACCATGTTTCTCTCAGATAGCAGTGGATTAAAAGTAGTTACAGTACCTTGAGTTAATGTTCTTATTAATAGTTACTTTATATGTCTATGAAAGAAATACAAACTGATGTTGGTGGATCAGGGCCCCCAGTCCCACCCCATCTGACCACCATAAAGACAAAAACCAGACCATAATGGGACATACTAATATTAATTAAAAATACATGCAAAAATAATCCACGCTTAATTCATGAGCAAAATACAAGAGGCAGTTTATTGGACCCGTACACATTATTAATTTACACTGACAGTAAAATATTATAAACACATGGGTGGTTTTCTGGTATTATTATTTTTTACACAGTAGTAGTAATGTTATTACCTGGATGCAAGTCTCATGCTGAGGAAGTTAATAAATTAAACAGGGTTTCACAAATTCATATCAAAAGGCAAACAGCAATCACCTATTATCCGTCGATCACCACTTTTCATCAACTGATTTGTGAACCAGGGTTATCATACAGTAGTTTAACTAAAACTAAGACTGAAACAAAAACTTAAAAAGCAAATCATTGTTTCATTAACCGAAATTAAATACCAATACCGTATATAATGCAAAACGAAAATGAATTAGAACTCGAATGAAATAGACTGAAGAACCACTTTGAGAACCACTTCCTTATTATAATACCTGAAAAACGAAAACAAAATTAATATTTCATAACTGTAACAACTCTGGTGAGATCATGAATTACTGAAGTTCATATATCATGTAAATTGAAAGACATTTTGGCTCCTCAGTAATCCATGCAATAATTACAGGAATGGTTCAGCGAGCTTATACTGTACCTTTATCAATACATCTTAAATGAATTCTGCATGCTCTATTTGGAGTGTATGATTATGTTATTGATAATTTCATAGCAGTCTGAGCAGCGTACAACAATTTGAAACAGGAGCAGCCGCTTTGTAAACAGGCAGAGAGAAACAACCATTTACTCTTATTTTATTGCAGTGGTTTTCAACCGGTGGTCCGGGACCCACCAGTGGGGGTTCCAGGTGGTCCCCAGCTAAATGATATAGAGTTGGTAACCAAATGGACCCTTACATTAATGTTAAACATCAGCATTATTTAATTTACAAGAAGTCTACACAATTAGAGAATGTAGAAGAATTGTTATTTTGATCAACGTTTGCCAACTGTATGGAATTGTGTGTCAACGATAACAGGATATTCTTTATTTTTGGGTCTGAGAGGCTAAATCTCATCAAATGGTGGTCCGTGGATCAAATGCTGAATAAATAATGGACCTTGATGTGAAAAAGGTTGAAAACCACTGTTTTATTGCTAAAAACAAACAAACAAACAAACAAACAAACAAACAAAAACATGATGTTATTATGAATTGAACTAAGAAATTAAAACGATGGGAGTGGAATACCCCTGTGCAACAGCTGAGTACTTAATATAGCCTACTTAAGTAAAAGTAAAAGTAAAGTATTTCTTTGCTGTAGGGTGGAAACCTTGTATGTCCAAAACCAGTGATGGAAGAAATACTCGCATGTTTTACATAAGTGAAAGTATCAAGTAGAAGTACCGTATTCAAAATGTACTTGAGTGAGACAGAGTGAGACATTATACATTATATAATAAAATGCACTTAAAGCTGCCACACTGCTGTTTTATGAAATGGAAGAATATGCTAAACGTATGAGTGCGAAAATATGGATAATATGGATAGGCATGTTGTATGTATGAATCATGATAATCCAGTATAAAAAATGTTTTTAGAGATTTTTTTGGGGGGGGAAGGAGAAACAAATCTAAATATGATTCTAAATACACTTTGATACAGTAAACAATACATTATGGGTGGATACAATTTCGTACACTTTCAGAGATAAAATGCTGCCTGGTATTTTATTTTTTTATTTTGTTCCCATCTAGTACACAGATAGTAGTGGACATCACTTCTGACTTGCTTCCACAGACAGTCCAAACCATTTGGAACATTTGAAGGCAAGCATTATCCACCAATCACAGAACAGGAGATTTTTCTTCTTCTTCTTTTTTATACGGCAATATATACAACAGTGGTTCTCAACCTTTTCTGGATCAGGGCCCACAAAGATTTGAGGCACATTTTAACGATTTTTCAAAAATAGCAGACCTACAAGTTCATAGCGCGCCACTCAGTGGCGCGCTATGAGCTTGTAGATCTGCTATTTTTCAATAGCTAAATTATAACGTAATGTAATGTTTGTAACCAACAAAAGGGGTTCCCGCTCAAAGTTATTTCAATGTAACATAGCATAACAATGATAACTGGAAAATACTGTTCCTGAAGAAACAATGTGGGCTCCTCGATGATGATGTAATGACCCACATGACGTCACAGCAGCCCAGTAGCCAATGAAAACGGGGCGGGAATAAAGAGTGGCAATAACAATATTAGGCTCGCTCCTCGAGCCCACAATAATATTGGTCCCCAGCACTCCTTTGGGTGTCACCGTTATATTTGCACGTACGTGAAATTTGTTCTCAGCATTTACCCATCCTATAGAGTGTCACAGTCCCGCCCGCTCGAGAGACCCGGAAAATAATTCCCCGTTCATTTTCCTCATAGACTTTTCAAAAAGTATTTATTTAAAGACGTTTACGCCGCGGACAAAGCCAACTTAAAAATATTGTGTTTGTTGTCATGATTTGTCACGACTCGAGTTGGCTTCGTACGACGCTTAAAAGGTATTTAAATAAATACTTTTTGAAATGTCTATGGGGAAAATGCATTGGAAATTATTTCCTGGGCCTGGCGTCGTCATGAAAGGGGGCGGGACTGCGACGCTCTATAATCACTAGGAGCAGTGAGTAGTCAATCTACGGCGCTTGGGGAGAAATTAGCGATTAAGAGTCTTGCTCAGGGAGTCGGACACATCGACACATTGCTGGCCTGCCTGGAATCGTACCTGCAGGGACGACCAGGGGCTCTGCCCACTCCTTAGTATACTATAACATTTCTCAAGGTTTTAAAGGAGAAATGCCGTAATACATTTTATTTTATGTTACGTTATATACAGTATCATTCAAATCTTGGTGTTTTGCCAATTATTTGGGGGCCCCACTTGCAATATCCTTTCGGGCCACAGGTTGAGAATCACTGCAATATGACATTCAGCACAACACAACCTCTGGAAAACGCGAGTGTAAAAGACATTAGCTAATAGCTCTGTACACTTGACAATATTATCGGTACCTACTCTATACAACTGGTGTACTTACAATTTCTATCAGCCTGAAAATGTACTTCCATTGACACAAACATAGACCCATCTTTTTTATTGATTTTTTTCACAACAGAATGGAATGATGAGAGAAGTGGCAGAGAAGATGATCTAATCATGCTGCGTTCACACTGGCAGCTAGTAGAAAAGTTACAAAGCTACAAAGCGATGTGGCGTAACCTGTTGCAGAGTCGCTGTTAAAGTGTTTATCAACACGCTCGTTGACGTCAATCGTGCGTCTGACGAGCGAGAACAATATAAAGGAAAATATAATGCCTGGGGTTAAGGCTGACGGAATTAATTCGTTTTTCCCCATTACAAGCAGGAATTGTGTGCAGAATGTGTGTGAAATGGAGAAACAAGAAACAACATTTGGTGGTTTTGTATAGCTGCAGTTGAAGCCAGCTCAACTCGGATTGTAGCTTTGTAGATTTTGTAGCAGCTACAAACATTGAAAATAAATGCTAGCCTGTAGCTTTGTAGCTGCCCATGTGGATGCACCATAAAAGTGAACCTCATGCAGCTTTCACTCATATTTTACCCCCTGATTGCCCTGGTTTAGAATGCACAAGTTTCGGTCACAAGTTAACGCGGCACCTCAACTTACATCTGATTGGAGTAGGCTGTAGGCCCGCCCACTGGGCTGTACTCAGACGGTTGGCCGATGTCGCCCTGGGCGCCATAGCCACCTTGCTGGCCCAGGCTGCCCTGGAGGTATGGCTGCTGGGTGAAGGTGCCCGCCTGTTTCTGAGACACTCCGTCGGGTTGCCTGGCGGTGCCCTTGTGCCAGCCGGTCTCCTTGAAGACAAACCAGATGTTCCCGGCCCACAGGACAAAGTTGAGGAAGCCAAAGACCTGGAGAGACAGCAAAAAAAATGATTGATTGAAACCGTCATATCAGGGAAACCCATTGAGACCAGGGTCTCTTTGTCATTGGCGCCACACACAGACAGGCCAATAGTGAAACGTACCACAGAGGTGTTGAGTCCCGACCAGCGAGGTTCGAGCACGGAGCCGCACCTGTTGGTTTCGTCTTTGCAGGCGGAGATGAGGAGCCGGACCTCGTCGGGATCCGTGGCCAC